>NC_044301.2:35049822-35277829 GCF_004027225.2 Strigops habroptila | reverse complement strand
TGGAACAGGTTGCCCAAAGTGGTGGTAAATGCTCCATCCCTGGCAGTGTTCAAGGCCAGGTTGGACAGAGTGTTGGGCAACATGATCTAGTGTCAGGCATCCCTGCCCATGGCAGACAGGTTGGAACTAGATGATCTTAAGGTCCTTTCCAACCCTAACTATTCTTTGATTCTATGATATAATAAGCTTAGCTACCTAGGACTTACAACATTGCTGTGAAATAGAGAACCAATGACTGTTATCCTCAATTTACTAATAGGAAATTTCATAACCTAGCCTTCCCATCCATATGATGACACATAGGAATCTTTTTCAGGAATGTGGGTGGGTGAGCTTGATGCTGCCCCCAGTTCTCCTCACACCCTGGCTCACACACAGATCCATACTTGGAAATTATCAAAAAATCAGTTCAAAATGAACCTTAATCAATCTACATCTCCCCAGTATGTCATGGAAAACCCATTTCACAGGTCATACAAAAGGCTGCCACAGGCTGGATAGGCATCTCAGCTAGAAGAGACAAATAGCAGCATGGGTCCTGGATGTTCCTTAAGATGAGTCTGTAGCTGCTGGGGACAAAAGTCTTTTTATTTCTCCTATGTAGTCCAAGAAAGAGTAACTAACTGAATCATTGTACAATTTTAGCTGGCTGTCACTTAGAAACAAATGCTCTCAACACTTCTGTATGACCCTGTGCTGCACATACATAACCAGAGTATTTTCTTTTCTAAGTAGATAATACAGTAAAACCTTATCTTTTTTCTTACTCTGAAAGAAAAAGAACATGTGTGAGGGAAGGAAAGTGTGTGCAAGAAAGGAAGAGTGTGCAAAGAGGAGGAATAGCGTGCAGGAGAAAAAAAGGAGAAGGGGCAGGCAAGAGAAAGAGAAAACAAAGAGAAACCAAGATATAGAGAGCAAGAGCAATAAAGGATGAGTGATGGTGAGGGAAGGGTGAGAGAGAAGTGAGAAGGAGAGGAAAAAAGGAGAAAGAAAGCGAGCAGGGTGGGCGGGTGAAGAGGAGGAGAGGAGAGACAGAACAAGAAGCTGAGAGAGGCAGAGAGACAGAACAGGGTGGGGGGGAGCATGCTTGATTTTGTCAGAAAGAAACAGAGATAGAGCAAGAGAGAGGGAAGAAGAGAGAGAGAGCAGAGAAGAAAAAGCTGAGATACTGGAAGGGGGAAAACAAGCAAAAGAAAGGGAGGGAGATGGAGAGAAAGGCAGGGACCAGGAAGAGAGAACGGGGAGGATACATGAGAGAGAGAGATGAAAAGGGAAAGAGGGAGACATATAAAGGAGCAAAGAGACAGAATGATGAAGAATATGAGAGAGAGAGAGAGGGAAAGAAGTGTTGAGGTGCAGTCAAAGAGGGAGGGGAAGGGAGGGAGAGAGAGAGAAGGGGGACACGGGAAAGAGAAAATGCAGAGGAGAGTGGGGTTAAGTGAAAGAGAGCGAGAGGGGAAGTGAGGGGGGAATGGGAACAGATACAGAAAGGGAATTAGAGAAAATAAGAGGCAGAATGAGAACAAGAAAGAGAGAATGAGGAAAAGAGAATGAGAAGGAAGGTGAGAAAGAGAGTGCTTGGATAGGAAAAGCAAAATTGTACTTACTGATGAATAGCTTGCAAGAATTTTCGTTGATGTTTCCTTACTTTCGCATGGTCTATCTTTTTAACCAGCTTTGTACTTTTATAAATTAACCATGTTTCCCTGAGTACATTGGCCGCTGCATTTTTCACCTGTTTCATAAAAGAAAAACATCAGGCTGAAAAAAATAGCATTGTTATTCTTTTTTTTATTATATTTTCTAATGTTAAAGTCTTTCTAAAGCACTTAAGACTGCCTAACTGTGGGAAATGGGTGCATGAAGAAGCTGCAGCAGTGAGGCCAGAAAGCAATTATCAAGGGAGATTATCAGGGATTGCTAGGCAATTTCCATGTTGTTTATAAAAGTGATATTGGGACAAGCTTTCTTTGCATCTGGGAATTACTTCTCCCTTTTGAAAAGAGTTAGGACCATTTGTTGCTTTTGGCAATATAAATTACAGTGAAGGATTATTAATTTCTTATCTGTATAGCAATTAACTAGATGCATTTTATAGGGCCATAAACTTTCTCTTTCCTGTTGTATCATTATTACCTTTATTTCTTTTAGCAATTTAACAGTCTTATAAATTTTATGAGGGTTTTTTGTTTGTTTTTTATATTTTTCCCTATTCTGGTTTCTTTATTACCATTCTTAGAGGAGATGAAAAAGCAACTTGTCAATAAATGTAGCCAGTGTTCTATTTCATGAGTGCTTTGATTTATTTTTTTTAAATGATGCTTTCTATAAAATGTTAAAGATAAGGATACCTACATTTCCTTCCTAGGCCCTCCAATATTCCCAAGAATACTTGAAAGCAATAGACAAAGAATTCAATACGATGTTGATTAATGACAGAATTACTAGGCTACTTGCAAAGGCAAACAGCTCTGTATTTTCTCTCTCTCTGGCTTTACATCATGCAGTCACTGCAGTGTCAGAGCTATCCCAACGTACAGGTAAAGACATTTTAGGAATGCTATGCAGTAGCACTTCCCAGCAGGAGCTCCCAACCTTGAAACCATAAAAGCATTGGAGAACCTTGGTCCTGATGTCAGTGGAAGCAGAATCAGATTTTAGAGACTTCCTCAAGATCTCTAGTCCTTGCATTTCCACAAGATCTGGCTATCTTCAGGCTGTGAGGAAATTTCTCCAGTATCTGTGTAATGGATTTGTGATCTGAGGTACATCTCAGATTTGGTTGCTTGTTTTGTTTGCTTTTCATTCCCTTTGAGTTTCATGGGTCTGAAACTACCAAAACACCACTTGGACACTGATATTTAGATTTATATGAAGGATAGCTGAAAAGAATAAACCTTAGAATTCTATATATTCTTCTCATATGCTGCATGAAAGTTTGTCAGATTAATAAATTAATCTCTAATTTCACAGTTTTTAAGTGTTCGTTATATCAATTATCTTCCAACTGCAAGGACCTTCTATAGAAGAATATTCAAATCCTTAAAATCTTCTGAGAACCCACTATTGCCCTTAACTTCTGAGAGAAGCTCAGGGCATTCAATTTGTCCACATAGTAGCTTGCAAAATCACACCCATGGAAAAAGTTCAATAAAAGAATGGAGCATGAAACCATTTAAAACAAATACAGAACTAAATTTAACACACATTTCTTTTTTGGTTGTGAATATAAAGTGTGACTTACTCTTTTAGTTAGCTGGGTGTCCATCATGAAATTATGCACATGTTTTTCAGCTTTGGTTAGTTCTAACTTTCTTGCAACCACAGCTACCACCAGTGCAGTGCACCCAGCACCCTGAAAACAATAAAACAAACCTGGTGAGCAGCATTATTTAAAAGTTCTGCTTTTTTTCCTTCAGGTGTTGAAAGTTCAAACACATCCCATTTCTAGTGTGTAAACAAAGGGGGTGATCAGAACAATTTTAAACCCCAGAATATTTAGTAAATAAATGCAGAATACCCTGTTCTTAACAACTGTCTAGAGTGAGTATACAGAAATTGCTAGTATTTATCACACAAAAAAGAAAGGTTTCTTATGATGTTCTTTATGGCCTAAAGATAAAGTTTTCATAAATTCAGTATTTCATCACTTTAATATATCCACAGCATACCAATGAATGTTTGTAGTACAGGTATTGGTTCTTATCTATCAAGCATGGACTGACAATCCCCTGAAAGTAGGGTGGGGAGGAGAGATGTATGCTCTACATAAGAATTAGTATAGCTCATATATTGAATGTATTCCCTGAGCTAATATAGTATATGAGGTACATAAATTAATGTACAATTATACATAGAATGTTGGGGTTGAGGGGAGAATGTACTTTATAGGTTCTTGTGGTTGAGACAATGACACTTTTTCAAGCCATAGACCTTGAAGAAAAGCCAAGTGGGAACTACTATGACTTATTTTGTGCTCTTTTTAGCATTGTGTTTTGTTTTAGGGGGGCTGGCAGTAGCACGGAATCTGTATCTCTATTATGGAGTGGTTGGTTTGGTACTAGCTCTGTCATGAAGTGTCAATAGTAGTCGAGTGTAGGGATTTCTTTTGTATCTATCTTTGGTATTGTTTATGGCTTATTTAAATGGGATGTTAGTGGTCTTTGATTATTTTGTGTCTCTGGCAGCTGAGCCTTTTCCCGAGGCTTGAGGGGACTGATGTGTTGCAGGATATGGTGTAGGGTTTGTCTTGGTGCTTCTAGTAGGGATGGCTGTTGGGTGTTTTGCTGAGTTTTGAAAGTTTGGGGTGCTTACTGTGGATAGTGGGGGAATGTTTTCTGTTCAGTTGGATTTTAGTGGAGTTGCCATGTTTTATTCTTATGGGACAGGAATATTTTTGATAGCAGGATGGGGGTTGTTACTGACTATTGTGTTAGAACTTGTATGTGTGTTCTCTTGTGGGGCAATTCAGGCAGTTATTTTCTGAGGCCTACAATGACCTTTTCCTATACCATTTCTGTTTCTTATTAGAAATAGCACACATACACAGCACCATTTCTTCAAAACTTAGATGGAGAAAGTTGTAAGTTTCTCGTTTGTACTGTGTAGGTATGTATACACATGTATATGTCCAGACATTTATGTTCATAACAGGCCAAAGCAAGCAGATGCTAGTTCCTTTGAAATGACAGTACTTTTATCAGCATCACAAATGTACTTTTTTTAAGGGAAAGGAGAGGAGGCTAAAATTAAAATTAATCAGGTAACCAGAAATAGCATATATTGCACACAGCTCCAGGTATCATTTAGTCTGGCACCATTACTAAATTTAGCTGCTTTAATTTTTTTTTTAACCTAGTTTCACAGGTTCTTTAAAAAAATAAAGCTAAAATGACATTAAATATACTGAGGCTGTGTTAAACTTTTAGGTTCACCCAAATTTAGCTGCAAAGCAGCACAAAAGCTACCATGAAAGAGAAATATTAGGGAAAAAAAAAAGAAAAGATAAAGGCAGTTTAATACAAAAAAAGCAAAGGCCACATGTGAAAGCAAAGGAAAACCAAAAGATTTAATCCCTACTTCTCATCAGCAGGTGATGTCCAGCCAGGTAATCTGGCAGGTATTTTTCCATGAATCAATGAATGAGCTAAAACGACAGAAGCACGGTGATAAATAATAGAAATGTAGGAGCAGAGGGCAACTCTAGAAACAGTCACAGAAAGAGAGGCACCAGAAAACTCAGACATGAGTGGTAGAATGGACCATTAGGAGACAGTTCACTTTTGGCAGGAAATTGCTTATTAGCTTTCCACAGCAGACTGGATTTATTCAGTGAATGACAGTTGTGGTCTTTTAAGCCACCACCTATAGAAAGAGTCCTGCTTGAAAATCATGCTAGATTCAGAGAAGCTCCTCAGACAGTGATAACTTCTTCCAAATGTTCAGAATTTAAATGAACACACAGGGAAATGATGTGATAAAGGCACACAATCCTAATTAAAAAGATAAGGATATGAAGCACAGATAAATTTAGAACAAGTCTAAAAATGAGCAATCTTTTTTTTTTTTTTTTGAAACCAGGTCTAACCTATTTGTGCTCCAGTGAAACCTTCAGACTGTTCTCTGCCTAGATGCCAAATTCTCTATACTCTCACATGTCCACCAGTAAAGCCATTATATACCTTTACTGCTGCACAACCAGACAGGTCCTGTCACTGAACTGTTCATTGCTCAGAGAGAAGAGAATGACTTCCCACAGGAACCACCAGCAAAAGGTGAAAGAGCTGCAGTGACAGCTGATAGGAGAGCTTCCCTCTGATATCCTGCAGCCTTGGGCTCAGCTTCCCCTAGCCTAGGTATAAAATATTGTACCACATCAGGAAGAAAAAGGCAATGAACCCAGGACCACACACCATTTCTTGTGAGCATGCCAGTGTACCACCAAGGTATGCTCTGTGTAAAGAATTAGGTTAAAAATCTAACAAAAGGAGATTACACCGGGCTGCACTTGTGGATCAGAGCCTCACTTTTCAAAATATTTCCTTTTGGTTAACTTGGACTGCTCCTAGCCAGTTTACTTTTGGGGGGGGTTGTTTTGGGGGAGTTTTGTTTGTTTGTTTGTTTTGGGGTGGGTTTTTTTGGTAGAACCTACTTTTTGGTCAACTTTCTGCCTTGAGGGGGAGGGGGGAGGGAGGGGAAATGGTTGCCTAATTTGGTACTTTGCATCTTGCTTCTTCTGGAAATCCTCAGTCCTTTTGTGGCTCTCACCCTAAAATTCCACAATCATACACAATGATGTCAATGGCAGAAGTAGGAAGTCAATTCAGATCACTAAAATTGTAGACACAAATCTTTTCTCAAGTTTATAAAGCAAATATTTATGGGATATACCAACATGGAGCTATGCCCTGATGAAAAAAAATTTGCCTTAATTTTGTCCTTACTGAATGAAGATAAGATTTGGATAAGTATCTGGATAAGATCTTGGTGTAGAATTTTCTCTGGAAAATGCTCCCTCCTATCTCCAGGTCTTAGTCCAGTAGTAGGCAATCGTTTTGCACCAGGAGGGGCTGATCTGTTATGATCCCAGTAAGAAAGGCACTCAGACTCTGTAAGGTATCATTTAAAATGGTATTTATTAGAACTAACACTATAAGAAGATAATAGGATAGATGATCTTACGTCCCTTTAGATGCTTGAGTGGTGTAGCATCAGAGAGGACTCTGACCTACGCACAGCTTGCTGGGCAGACCCCATCCACAGAAAAGACTCTCCCTTTTTGTCATTTGAGGTATTATAGGATTTTCTTAGAAGAAAATAACTCTCTTCATCATTTCCACTGTCAAACAGAAAGGATGCTCCCATGAGAATTTTTTGCTGCATTCCTAGATGAAGGTAAGGCCACACAGGAGGCCTAATTGCCAGTACTGAGTGGGAGTTACCTGCAGGCTCCTCTGTTACAATGAACTGACTAAGTTTATCCTACAGCAAAGGAATCCATACAGCACAACACAGGCCTGGAGGCCAAGCTGTACGAGCCATGCAGCAGGGCACAGCACAAGCCTGGGCCTACTCAGGTTAACTGTTATGTGGATCACTAATTCCTCAATGGCCTTCCAGTTAGGATCACTACATTCCGCCCCTTGATCCACATACAGTTTACCTTTCCTAAAGATATCATCAATTACAGTTTATATTAGCAACCTGTTCAGCTAACAGAAAGTTTCTTATATACAAAGCAGTCACTGCAAATAATAATAGTACAAGAAGTACAAGAATAATGACAAGTAAAACAAATAATGGTTGTGAGAATAAGCATAGAACAGCAATGATATTATGGTTAGGACCACTGAAGATGTCCTGCCATTGGACTCCAACCTGTCATACCATGTCCTGTAAGACAATGGTGGTGCAAATTTCACCAAAGAGTCCAGTTGCTTGTGTGGTGTAGTAGACAGGAAGGAGCTTCAGTGAAGGTTGTCTGACACTTTGTTAATACATAGCATGTGACAAGTGAAATCAATAGTGCGAGGCTGATAGTACTCATTTTAGTAGCTGAGAAAAACCAAGTTAAACTTTAGCTAAACAAAACCATACTTATCGTGGTCCACTTGGCTCAGTGATACATAGCATCATCCTTGTAGGGAAACCTTTCCTTCACAGCTGCCAAGAGCCACCTCCAAAGGCTGAAGGGTCGTTTCTCTTTTGCAATTGCTTTGGCAATTCCCCCTTCCCTAGCAAGTGATCCCAGCATCGGAGCAACCAGGTGACGATGTGCTCACCTGGAAGACGGGTGAAATCATTTCATATATTCCGCATCTCGGTCGATGTCCAGGATCGAGAAGTCACCTCTTCTTCTTCCTCTGATTCCTGTATCAATAACTCTTGTTCAGATGCTGTCCCCTGCAGTAAGTGCATTGGGTCTTCATCTTTCTTCACTGCACAGGTTGCCCTTTGTGCCTCTCATTTGCTTTTCCCCTTGCTTACAGGGGCAACCAATATAGGCACAGATTGGTCCTTTGTTTTAGCTGCAGTGTCTATCACTGTGGTTGGAGTGGCTGCAGTGTCTGTCACTAGGGTTGGAGCAGCTGCAATGTCTTTCACTGTGGTTGGAGTGGCTGCAGCATCTGCCACTAGGGTTGGAGTGGCTGCAATGTCTTTCACTGTGGTTGGAGTGGCTGCAGTGTCTGTTGTCGTGGTTGTGTAGCTGTTGTGCTTGGGGGCTGAGTAGCTGAGTTGTCTGTTGCTTTGCCATCAGATCAAGAGATATCTTTTTCCAAAGACACTCGGTAGGCATAGGCCAAGCCCCAGCACATTGCCATGATTTGTCCCTCTCTGATATTGCTAGGACGACAGCACACCTCATGTTTTACTAGTTTTTCCAGATTTTGCACTTGTTGAGGGGTGAAGTTCAAAAGCACTGGAAGGGCCCACTGGCCTAGATACTATCAATCACACACACCCTGCCACTCATGACTGTCCAGCCTCCAGCCGCTCATGACTGTCCAGCCAGACTGTCCTTTGAAGCGTTCAAAGACACTGTAGACGAGGCCCTCAGTGTTATGGTTTAGTGGTTGTCTTGGCAGCCCTGTGGTAATGGCTGGACTTGATGATCTTAAAGGTCTTTTCCAACCTAGCTGACTCTATGATTCTATCATTGTATTATATATTGTCTAAAGAAGGAAATATGTAGGGGAAAGTAAATGAGAAGGTGTGAAGATACCATGGATCCCTCATCATGAAAATGAGAGAATTGGACTCCAAATGTGGAAGTTACCGATTGGAAGCAACAGCAGCTCCATAGGACTTGCCACCTGCTGAATAAAGTCCACTGTGCTCATTTGGTTGTTTTAGCATACAGTACAGTTTCTCTTCTTCTGATTTTTTTTTTATTTCAACAAAATGAAAATAGAGCTCGGAAGTAAATTGTAAGACATGATCCTTCAGAAATTTGTGAAATTGACCCTAACCCTAACAATAACCCTAAACCCTAAAGCTAACCACCAACCCTAACCCATAAAACTAACTACCTAATTCTATCCTAACCCTAAGCCCTAACCCTAAAACCTAAACCCTAATCCTAAACCTAACCCTTACCCTAACACCTAAACCCTAACCCTAGCCTTAATCTAACCCAAACTTAACCTTAAACCTAAACCCTAATCCTAACCCAAAACTGTAAACCTAACCCAAAACCTAACTGTAACCATAAACCCTAACACCTAAGCCTGACAGCTAACACTAACACTAAACCCTAACCCTAACCTAAACCCTAACCCAAACTCTTACCCCTAACCCTAACCTTAAACTTATTCTAAACCTAACAGTAAACCCTAACCCTAACAGTGACTTGATTGCAGAGGTTACTCCTTAAAATTTTAACATCACTATGTACTTTGTGTCTTATGTGCATGCACGCACACACACTTGTGTATGAAAATAGGAATCTAAATTAAAAGGCATAGGAGGTTTGATCTGCAAATTTTTATATCATTCAACCCCATAGCGCTTCACAAATTTTAAAGTATTGTTCTGAACTGGCCTTCAAAATTCATAAATCATAGGGCAGGGGGTGGTGTGTGGAGTAGGTGGCACCTGTGATATGTCTTTTTATACAGACAAAATGAAAATAGACGTCGGAAGTAAGTTGTGTGATCTGTTCCATCAAAAATTTGCAGAATTAACACTAACCCTAAACCATAACCCTAACCCAAAAACCTAAGCATAACTCTAAACCCTGACCCGAAACCTATCCCTAACCCTAACCCCTAAACCTAACTAACCCTAACCCTCTAACCCTCACACTAACCCAAACCCCTAATCCTAAATCCTAACCCTAATCCTAACCCCTAACCCTAACCACTAACCCTAACCTTAACCTTATTCTAACCCTAACAGTAAACCCTAACCCATTAGTAAACCCTAGCCCTTACCCTAACTTGATCGCAGAGGTTAATCCATAACATTTCAACATTGCTCTGTATTTTGTGTGTGTTTGGGCAAGCATGTACATACACTTCTGAATGAAAAGAAAAAATTAAATTAAAAAACATAGGAGGTTTGATCTGCAGCTTTATAGACCATTCTATACTAACATTAACCCTAACCCCCTAACCCTAACCCCCTAACCCAAACCTAAACCCTAATTCTAACCCTAAACCCTAACCCTAAACTTAACATAAGCCTAACCCTAAACTGTAACCCTGTACCTAAACCCTACCCCTACCCCTAACCCCTAACCCTAAATCCTACCCCTAACCCTAATAGGCAGGGGTGTGTGGATCGGATGGCCTGGCACCTCAGTCCCACAGGAGTATAAGGCTCTAGTAGACACCGGTGCACAGTGTAACCTGATGCCACCAAGCTATCAAGGGTCAGAACCCATTTGTATTTCTGGAGTGACAGGGGGATCCCAAGAGCTGACTGTACTGGAGGCTGAAATCAGCCTGACTGGGAAGGAGTGGCAAAAGCACCCCATTGTGACTGGTCCAGGGGCTCCATGCATCCTTGGCATAGACTATCTCAGGAGAGGGTACTTCAAAGACCCAAAAGGGTACCGATGGGCTTTGGTATAGCTGCCTTGGAGACAGAGGAAATTCAGCAGCTGTCCAGCTTGCCTGGTCTCTCAGAGGATCTTCCAGAGGTTGCTGAAAGCCAAAGAACAAGTGCCAATCGCGACCACAACAGTGCACCGGCGGCAATATCGCACCAACCGAGACTCCCTGATTCCCATCCGTAAGCTGATCCCTAGGCTGGAGAGCCAAGGAGTGATCAGCCAGACTCGCTCAATCTTTAATAGCCCCATATGGCCAGTGCGAAAGTCTAATGGAGAGTGGAGATTAACAGTAGACAGCCGTGGCCTGAATGAAGTCACACCACTATTGAGTGCTGCCGTACTGGACATGCTAGAACTTCAATATGAACTGGAGTCAAAGGCAGCCAAGTGGGATGCCACAAGTGATATTGCCAGTGTATTTTTCTCAATTCCTTTGGCAGCAGAGTGCAGGCCACAGTTTGCTTTCACCTGGAGGGGCATCCAGTATACTTGAAATCAACTGCCCCAGGGGTGGAAACACAGCCCTACCGTCTGTCATGGACTGATCCAGGCTGCACTGGAACACAGGGAAGCTCCAGAACACCTGCAATACATTGATGACATCATGGTATGGGGCAATACAGCAGAACAAGTTATTGAGAAAGGGACAAAAATAATCCGAATCCTTCTGAAGTCTGGTTTTGCTATAAACCAGAGTAAGGTCAAGGGACCTGCACAGGAGATTCAGTTTTGGGGGATAAAATGGTGAGATGGACGTCACCAGATCCCCGCAGATATGATCAACAAGATAACAGCAGTGTCTCCACCAACTAATAAGAAACACAAGCTTTCTTAGGTGGTGTGGGGTTCTGGAGAATGCATGTCCCAAATTACAGTCTGATTGTAAGCCCTCTCTATCATGTGACCCAGAAGAAGAATGATTTCAAATGGGGCCCTGAGAAACAACAAGCCTTTGAGCAAATTAAACAAGAGAGAGTTCATGCAGTAGCCCTTGGACCAGTCTGGAGTGGGCAAGATGTGAAAAATGTGATTTACACTGCAGCCGGGGAGAATGGTCCTGCCTGGAGCATCTGGCAGAAAGCACAAGGGGAGACTCGAGGTCAACCCCTCGGCTTTTGGAGTCGGGGAGCAGATCATCCTTAGTGCTATCACACAGCACGTGTGGGGAAATAGGGGAATCAGGCCCAGTCAGCACAGGTTCATGAAGGGTGGGTCCTGCTTGACCAACCTGCTCTCCTTCTGCGATAAGGTGACCTGGCTGGTTGATGATGGAAAGGCTGTAGGCGTTGTATATTTGGACTTTAGTAAAGCATTTGACACTGTCTCCCTCAGCATTCTGGAGAAACTGGCTGCTCATGTCCTGGATAGGTGTATTCTTCACTGGGTTGAAAACTGTTTGGTTTGCAGAGCAAAAGAGTGGTGGTAAATGGTGTCACATCTGGTTAGCAACTGGTCACTAGTGGTGTCCCCCAGGGCTCGGTATTGGGGCCAGCCTTGTTTAATATCTTTTGATGATCTGGATGAGGGGATCGAGTGCACCCTCAGTAAATTTGCAGATGACAACCAAGTTGGGTGGGAGTGTTGATCTGCTATAGGGTAGGAAGGCTCTGCAGAGGGATCTGGAGAGGCTGGATTGATGGGCCCAGGTTCAACAAGGCAAAGTGCTGGGTCCTGCACTTGGACCACAATGCTACAGGCTTGGGGACAAATTGCTGGAAACCCACCCAGTGGAAAAGGACCTGGGAGTGCTGACTGATGGCCGGCTGAACATAAGCCAGCAGTGTGCCCAGGCAGCCAAGAAGGCCAACGGCAATCTGGCCTGTATCAGCAATGAGGGCTTTACAATAAAAGCTAAAATATTAGCCATATGATGGCAAACACTTTTTTTTTTTTTTGGTTAACTTATTCCCTTCTGGCTACTCTCTGATGAAGTTGGTGGTGCTCTGGAGGAGGATCTCCTCCTTCTTGACAAAGACCATGATCATTCAGCACTGTAGGTAACGAGTTTATAATTTTGTATCATCTGAGGCTCAAGGAGATCCCTCAGTTGTTGGCTGATTGTCTGGCCAGGAGACAGGGAGAGCTTGAATGCTACCAATCAAAGTTTTCAGTTTTGTTTCAAGAGTAACAATTCTCTTCTCAAAATATTCATTCATTTAAGTCAGAAATCATGTTATACAGGATGTTTTGAGTCTAAAAGTAAAAGGATGTAAAAAAGGTTTAGAGAGATCTTACTGACAATGTAATATACAGTGCAACTCTCCAAGGGTTCTTAAATGCTTTTGCATTTCTGTCGTGGTTTAAGCCAAGCTGGTAACTCAGAACCACTCAGCTGCTCGCTCACTCCCCCCCTTCTTCCTCCCCCCCCCCTCCAGGCGGGATGGGGAGGAGAATCGAAAGAATGTAAATCCCACTTGTTGAGATAAGAACGGTCCAATAAATAAAGTATAATATAAAACTACAACTAATAATAATAATGATGACGATAGAAGCAACAAGGAGAGAGAACACAAAGCTAAAAAGGGAAGGGAAAAAACCCAATAAATACAAGTGATGCACAATACAATTGCTCACCACCCACCAACTGATACCCAGCCCGACCTGAGCAGTGATCTGGCCCTTCTGGGTAACTCCCCCCAGTTTATATGCTGGGCATGATGTGCTGTGGTATGGAATACCATTTTGGCTAGTTCGGGTCAGGTGTCCCGTCTCTGCTTCCTCCTGGCTTCTTGTGCCCCTCCTCACTGGCAGAGCATGAGAGACTGAAAAGTCTTTGATTGGAGCAAGCATTACTTAGCAACAACTAAAACATGGGTGTCTACTGTTAGTCTCCACTCTCCATTAGACTTTTGCACTGGCCATATGGGGCTATTAAAGGGTGAGCAGGTCTTGCTGATCTCTCCTTGGGTCTCCAGTCTATGGATCAGCTTATGGATGGAAATCAGGGAGTCTCAGTTGGTGCGATATTGCCACTGGTGCACTGTTATGGTCGTGATTGGCTCTTGTTGTTCTTTGACCTTCAGCAACCCCACACAGAAGGATCCTCTGAGAGACCAGGCAAGCTGGACAGCTGCTGAATTTCCTCTGTCTCCAAGGCAGCTATACCAAAGCCCATCGGTACCCTTTTGGGTCTTTGAAGTACCCTCTCCTGAGATAGTCTATGCCAAAGATGCATGGAGCCCCTGGACCAGTCACAATGGGGTGCTTTTGCCACTTCCTCCCAGTCAGGCTGATTTCAGCCTCCAGTACAGTCAACTCTTGGGATTCCCATGTCACTCCACTATCTGATCCATATAGTCCAATAAACCCGATTGTCCCTCTCCTCCACCTGGCTGGAGGCAGGGCCCCTCTAATAGTGATCACAAGATTGTCCACTTATGTCTTGTAGAAAAGGATTAGTATTCCTTATCACAGGAGCTGGAGTAAAATCAGCTCTTCCACTCCATCTGGGAAACTGCTCGCCAGAGACTGGAGCAGCAGCTTTCCTGGGAGGATCATCCTCGACCGTTGTTTTTCATGCATCCATTCCTCCAGAACTGAGGTAGGTTTTCCATCCCACTTTCTCATGTCTTCTCCCTGATCCTGCAGGTAAAACCATAGGGTGGCCCGTGGCGTGTACCTCCTATATCTTCTCTCTCAAGCAGTAGGGCGCCTTCTGCTAATAGCTGAGACACGGGTTGGTACACGTGGGGAGCTGGATAGATCGGATAAATCGTCTCTCAATTGTTTGAACTCCTGGGACAGTTTTTCCACAGCTGAAATGATGGAAGGGGTGAGATTGTCTTCGAACTCTCGGAGTTGATGACTCAATTCATCCACTGTTGGTGGTGCTGCCTCACTCCAGGTCATTGATGCCAATGAGTGGGCAGATGATGATGGCGCACTCCGTGTAAGTTTCCACCACATGGGTCATGTACATTCGACTTCATCTGGATCTACAGGTGCATTCCCAGCATCCAGCCTATGATAGATCATCTCCAGTATGGCTGATTCCCTCAGGGACTGGATGCCTCTCTCTATTGTGGTCCAGTTGCCTGAGTGACTCATGACATCGTCCTTGTAGGGAAACCTTTCCTTCACAGCTGCCAAGAGCCGCCTCCAGAGGCTGAGGATTCATTTCTCTTTCACAACTGCTGTGTCAATTCCCCCTTCCCTAGCAAGTGATCCCAGCTGTTTGGCTTCCCTACCTTCTAGTTTGTGACTGTTGGCCCCACTGTCCCAGCATCAGAGCATCCAGGTAACGATGTGCTCCCCTGGAAGATGGCTGAAATCTTTTTGCATATTCCTCATCTCAGTCAAGGACAGGGATTGAGAAGTTACCTCTTGTTCTTCCTCTTCCTCTGTTTCTTGTACTAATTCCTCTAGTTCATGTATCACCCCCTCTAGTTCTGGCATTGAGTCTTCATCTTCCTTCACTACACAAGTTGCTTTTTCGTTCACATTTCCTCTTGCTTATAGGGGCAACTGATAGTGGCATGGATTGGTCCTTTGGTTCAGCTGCAGTGCCTGCTACCAGGGATAGAGTGGCTGCAGTTTCTTTCCATAGGTTTGGAGTGGCTTCTGTGCTCGTTGTCGGGGATAGAGTAGCCGCTTTGTCTGTTGCTTTGCCATCAGATCCAGAGACATCTTTTTCCCTTTGAGTGTACTGGATAGCGTCAAGCAGGGCTCTGTAGGTGTAGGCCAAGCCCCAGCACATTGCATCAAGTTGTCCCTCTCTGGTATTGCCAGGATGTCAGCATACTTTTTCTAAATGTTTTACTAGTTTTTCCAGATTTCACACTTGTTCGGGGTGAAGTTCCAAAGCACTGGAGGTGCTCACTGGCCTAGGTATTTGCCCATTCTATCCCACACACCCTGCCTGCCACTCATGAGTGTCCAGCCTTGGGGAAGGTCTCTTGGTGGTATTCTTAGATAGTTTTTTAAGCTTAGGCAAGACTTGAACCATATGCAGCAGCATGCTGGTTCCCAGCAAAAGAAGCAGGCTGTTTTCAAGGGTATTCAAAGGATATTCAAAATCTTTAAAGTTCTCAAATGTGAGTGTAAATAGCCTGGTGGGGGAGCAGAGGGTGCAGGAGGATGTCTTCTCCATAGGTTGGCCCTCCAAGGGGGGGAAAAAAGAGGTGTAATTGTTAGTAGTTCCCATTACATGCCTCCCAAAGCACAGAAGTGGTGGCAACACTGAGAACACATACCAGATCATTTTAACAATCTATAATTCTATAGTATCACAAGACGTTATCATAAAGTACAACAAAACGAGAGCCTTACCCCAGGCCTCAAAGCTGATAAACGCTAAACCAGCAAAGACTGGCTGCAAGTAAGGTATGACATAACGAAACTCTGAGACCAAGTACAACAACTCTGAGAGCAAATAATTCAACATTGTAACAAGTGACTATTAATCCAAAACAACGAATGTTTATAACAAATTCGTTTTGACACACTCAGATCACATCTTTCATTATCTCATCCCTTCGAGCCCACGTTGGACACCAAAAAAGACTGTCGTGGTTTAAGCCCAGCTGGTAACTCAGAACCACTCAGCTGCTCTCCCACTCCCCCTTTCTCCCCCCACTCTGGGTGGGATGGGGAGGAGAATCAAAAGAATGTAAACCCCATGGGTTAAGATAAGATTAGTCCAATTACTAAAGTATAATATTAAACCAGTAATAATAATAATGATAAGGGAAGTAACAAGGAGAGAGAATATAAAACTAAAAAGGGAAGGGGAAAAAACCCAATAAACACAAGTGATGCAGAATACAATTGCTCACCACCCACTGACCGATACCCAGCCCGACCCGAGCAGCGATCTGGCCCTTCTGGGTAACTCCCTCCAGTTTACACACTGGGCATGATGTGCCGTGGTATGGAATACCATTTTGGCTAGATCGGGTCAGGTGTCCTGTCTCTGCTTCCTCTTGGCTTCTTGTGCCCCTCCTCACTGGCAGAGCATGAGAGACTGAAGAGTTCTTGATCAGGGTAAGCATTACTTAGCAACAACTAAAAACATTGGTGTGTTATCAGCACTGTTCTCAGACTAAAGTTGAAAACACAGCACTACAGTAGCTACTAAGAAGGAGAAAAATAACTGTTACAGCTGAACCCAGGACAATTTCATAAAAAGAAGATATCCAGTGTTGTGAAATATTACTTGCACATGCATGACAGACTCCCTACTAGTGCTAAATTTATTGATCAGAAATGTAACATTGATATTTTGAGCAGCATTTTAAATGTCAAGCTCTTATTGAATTCGACAAAACACCAGACCTTTTTAGAAGTTTAGGTGCTTAGAAATACACCATCATAAGTTTTGTGAACAGAATTAGTTGTGTAAGTCACCAGGAGACCAAAGGTTCCAAAGCACAGCAATGCACACTTGTCTTTTCTCTACTGCCTCTGATTTCCACCTTCATACTTTTAAAAAGACAACAATTTACTTGTTTTCTCCTTAAAGTGTGCTTGAACGTGTTGCAATAAGACTAGTTGGGTGGATTGCTTTGAAATGTAAAGCAAGGAGTAAAAACTCAAGTGTATGCTCCTCTCCTTCTACCTTCCCCTATCTATCTGTCCTCTACAAAATGGTGTTTGGTATCAGAAAGTCTATGAGGTAGACTTTAAAATGTCATAATGCTTAGTATAAATGGAATCTGAAGTGTCTTAATTCATAAAGTCCGTCACTTTTGATTCTTTTGCAATTTCTCCTTCTTGTAGATTGAGACTTCAGATTATGCATAACCTAAATTTAAAATAACTGGTCATAATCCAGTAGATAAACTGGCTGAAGTTTATCATCCATTATAAAGGAATGAAAAATTAATTGAATAACTAGCTGAAGTGCAAAGCACAGAAGTATCAGAAGTGTCTCTAATGTATTTTCTCTGCCCTGTTTCAAGATGCTAGCACAATTGTTGAAAGAAAACTTATCTACATTAAATAATATCTGAAAACTCCTTATCAGTTGCCAGAAGCAGACTGAAATGTATTTTCAGTAACTGAAGTTGTCAGGTTGTTCTCTGCTGCAAAAGAGGAACAAACACTGAGTTTGCCTTGATGTTGTGCTTTAAAGTGATTGTCGTGGTTTGAGCCCAGCCGGTAACTCAGAACCACACAGCCGCTCACTCACTCCCCCCCTTCTTCCTCCCCCCGCTCCCGGAGGGATGGGGAGGAGAATCGGAAGAATGTAACTCCCACGGGTTGAGATAAGAGCAGTCCCGCAACTAAGGTATAATACAAAACCACTACTGCTACCACCAATGATAATAATGATTAGTGAAATAACAAGGGGAGAGGATACAATTGCTCACCACCTGCCGACAGATACCCAGCCCGACCCGAGCAGTGATCTGGGCCTTCCGGGTAACTCCCCCCGGTTTATATACTGGGCATGACGTGCTGTGGTATGGAATACCCCTTTGGCTAGTTTGGGTCAGGTGTCCTGTCTCTGCTTCCTCCCGGCTTCCCCTCCTCCCTGGCAAAACATGAGACTGAGAAAGTCCTTGGTTGGAATAAACATTACTTATCAACAACTAAAAACATCAGTGTTATCAGCGTTGTTCCCAGGCTGAAAGTTAAAAAACACAGCACTGCACCAGCTACTAAGAAGGAGAAAAATGACTGCTATAGGTGAACCCCGGACAGTGATCTGGGGTTTGAGGTGCCTGAAGATGTTTGCATGAGAAACCCGTGGGAAAAATGTATAAATAGTTCTAATGAAGCTTCAAATGAACTTCATATAAAATAACTGTTATATATTGCAGTCTAATGTGAAACATGGAATGCTCTCAGCTCAGCACTGTAAGTCTTGTTATTGGTTTATGTTTTTTTCATAGAATCACAGAAACATTAGAGGGGGAGGATCACCCCTCTCAAACTGCTGGCCACACTCCTCCTGATGCACCCCAGGATACTATTGACCCACCTGGCCGCAAGGGCACTCTGCCAGCTCACAGTCAACCTCTCATTCACCAATACTCCCAGGTCCTTCTCAGCTGAACTGCTCTCTAGCAGGTCAGCCCCTAACCTGTACTGGTACTTGGGGTTCTTCCTCCCCAGGTGCAGTACCCTACACTTGCCCTTCTTGAACCTCATGAGGTTTCTTTCCACCCAGTTCTCCAGCCTATCAAGGTCCTGCTGAATGGCAGCACAGCCTTCAGGTGTATCAGCCACTCCCCCCAGCTTCATATCATCAGCAAACTTGCTGAGGGTACACTCTAGGCCTTCATCCAGGTCATGGATAAACAAGTTAAATAAGACCGGACCCAGTATTGATCCCTGGGGAACACCACTGACTACAGGCCTCCAACCGGATTCTAACTCTGCCGATCACAACCCTCTGAGCTCTGCCATTCAGACAGTTCTCAATCCACCTCACTGTCCACTCATCTACCCACATTTCATAAGCTTACCTACGAGGATGTTATGAGAGACAGTGTCAAAAGCCTTGCTGAAGCTCTCTCCTCATTGACCCATCTTGCCATGTCATCATAAAAGGCTATCACATTGGTCAAGCAAGATTTACCTTTGGTGAATCTATGCTGACTACTCCTAATGACCTTCTTTTCTTCTACATGCATGGTGATGACCTCTCGAATGACCTGTTCCATCATCTTTCCAGCAACGGAGGTGAGGCTGACTGGCTGGTAGTTTCCCGGATCCTCCTTCTCACCCTTTTTGTAGATGGGAGTGACATTGACCTTCCTCCAATCATCAGGCACCTCTCCCATTCTCCATGATTTCTCAAAGATGATGGAGAGCAGCAGAGCAACAACATCTGCCAGCTCCCTCAGCACCCATGGGTGCACCCCATCAGGCCCCATGGGTTTATGGGTGTTAAGTCTCTCTAGCCTATCCCTAACCCAACCCTCTACAACCAGGGGGAAGTGTTCCTTTCTCTTCTTTTACCTCTGAGGTCTGGGACTCCTGAGGGCCGTTCTTAGTGGTAAAGACTGAGGCAAAGAAGGCATTCAGTAATTCCGCCTTCTCTGTGTCTTCTGTTATCAGGACACACATTTGATATTTTTTATCAATTTTTCATAATTTTTATCAATTGCTGAGGTGAGTATCTCCAGAGAGGATGCCTTCAACACCAGAGCAGACGCGTTCAACACCAGAGTGGGGGGAAACACAGCGTCCAGGAGCCTAAGTTCTGAGTGGTAAGAGCCACCGAGGGAGCCTCAAGTCCTCGACAGGACTTGCCCAGGAGCCGGCAGCTCAGCTGACGCGAGCAGCTGACTCACAGGGGGCGGCGCCAGGAGTGACAGCACCAGCCCTCAGTGGGTAAAAACTCACTCCAGGGAGCGCAAGCGACCAGGAGAGGAGCGAACAGGGCGGACAAACAGGGCGTGGCATGTCAGTCAGGGTGTGGTGCAGCAGTTTGCACGGCAGTTCGCACAGGCAGGAACAGCGGGCAGCGAGCAGGATGGTGAGCACTCGCCTCAGGACCAGGGCCCGCTCTGGGAGCTCTGCTCTGGCTGCCCTGGCAGTGGCCAGTGTAGGCACCCAGACAGAGCTGATGAGAGGGGAGGATGCAGCGCAGACCGCAGAGTGTAGAAAGTGCCTCGACTGGTCTCTTGAGGCGAGGGAGCACAACGGACAGGACTGCACTCGGTGTGCCCTGGTGGAGGTCCTCCTGCAGCAGGTGGCTGAGCTGCGGGAGGCTGTTGGTAAGCTAAAAGATGCCAGGGAAGCTGAGAGGAAGCTGGGCTGCTTGCTCCAGGCCCAAACCGTGCAGGGGCCACAAGCATCCATCATTGCTCATACAGGAAAGAAGGAGGGCATTAACCCAGGAAGCTGGGAACTAGCAACAAAAAAAAAAAACAACAAAGAAAGGAGGAAGAGGACAATTAACAGCAAGGGACTTCCTCCTAAATTTGATGTCCCCACCCAGAACTGCTTCACAGTTCTGCAGGGGGCTAATGAGGAAACACCCACCACACCAAATGAACAACCAGCTGATGCACCAGTAAAGAGGATCACTACTGGTGTCTCCAGGAAAAAGCGATGGGTCACAGTAGTAGGGGACTCTACTTTGAAAGGCACAGAGGCAACCATCTGTCAGCCTGACCCGGTCTTGAGGGAGGTGTGTTGCCTGCCAGGGGCTCAGATCAGAGATGTGGCTGAGAGGCTGCCTGGTCTAGTAAGTTCTGGTATTACCCCCATCTAGCAGTCCATGGGGGTGCGAGCGATATAGACAGCAGTAGCCGGGAGAACATTAAGAAGGACTACAGAGCCCTGGGAGAGGTGGTTAGGGGCTCTGGAGATCAGATAGTTTTTTCATCAATTCTCCAGGATAAAGGGGAGGACCTTAAAAAAGCTAGGCGCATTTGGCAGGTTAATAAATGGTTACAACAATAGTGCCATAGTCAGGGGTTTGGTTACTTAGACCATGGGAATTGCTTTGGGAAGCCAGGTTTACTGGAGGCTGGTGGAGCTGGTCTGACAGAGAAGGGGAAGAGCTGTTTTGGTAGGAGGCTTGCCAGGCTGGTCAAGGCAGCTTTAAACTAGATGTGTTGGGGGAGGGGGGCACCAATCCATCCCAACACTCCCAGTCAGTTGCCAGAACCTGAGAGATATTTCAGCTGCTCCAGCCAGTCGGCTTCATTCGGAGCTTAGCTCAGGTGCCTCTATACAAACGCCCGTAGTATGGGGAAGAAACAAGAGGAATTAGAGATGTATGCACGGCTACAGGGATATGATATGATTCGCATCACAGAAACATGGTGGGATGGCTCCTATGACTGGAGAGTTGGAATGGAAAGTTACAGGCTCTTTAGAAAAGACAGGCCAGGCAGATGGGGAGGGGGAGTTGCTGCTTATGTCAGTGATAGGCTGGACAGTATGGAACTCTGTCTGGGGACAGGTGACCAGTCAACAGAGAGCTTGTGGGTCAGGGTCAAAGGGAGAACAGCAATGGGGGACATTACTGTGGGGATCTGTTACAGGCCACCTGATCAAGAGGACTCTGTGGATGAAGCGCTCTACAGACAGATAGGAGCAGCCTCACACTCGCAGGCCCTTGTCCTCATGGGGGACTCCAACCATCCTGGTATCTGTCAGAGAGACGGTACGGCCTGGCACAAGCAATCCAGGAGGTTCCTCGATTGTGTGGAAGACAATTTCCTCTTGCAAGTAATAGAGGAGCTGACAAGGAGAAGTGCCATGCTTGACCTTGTGCTCACCAACAGGGAGGGACTGGTTGGAAATGTGACGCTCCAGGGAAGCCTTGGCTGTAGCGATCATGAGATGGTCGAGTTCGAGATCCTCAGGACAGTGAGAAGGGCATGCAGCAAGCTCACTGCCCTGGACTTCAAGAGAGCAGACTTTGGACTCTTCCGGAACCTGCTTAGTAAGGTTCCATGGGATAAAGCCCTAGAGGGCAGGGGGCCCAAGAGTGCTGGCCAATATTCAAGGATCACCTGCTACAAGCTCAGGAATGTTGTGTCCCGACGAGAAGGAAGTGCGACAGGAGAGCCAGAAGACCTCCATGGATGGATAAGGAGCTGCTGAGGAAACTTAGAGGGAAAAAAGAAGCTTATAAAAGGTGGAAGCAAGGACAGGTGGCCTGGGAAGAATACAGGGACATTGTCTTGGAAACTAGGGACCAGGACAGGAAAGCTAAGGCCCAGTTAGAATTAAATCCGGCAAGGGATGTGAAAGATAACAGGAAAGGATTCTATAGGTATGTAGCAAATAAAAGACAGACTAGGGACAATGTGGGCCCTCTCAGGAAGCTATTGGGAGAACTGCCTACCCTGGATTTGGAGAAGGCTGAGGTTCTCTATGACTTCTTTGCCTCAGTCTTCACTGGCAAGTGCTCTGACCATGCTGCTCAAGTCTTGGAAGGCAGATGCAGGGACTATGAGAATGAAGACCTTAGGCCCACTGTAGGAGAGGATCAGGTTCAAGATCATCTTAAGAACCTGAATGTGCACAAGTCCATGGGACCTGATGAAATCCATCCAGGGGTCCTGAAGGAGCTGGCAAATGAAGTTGCTAAGCCACTGTCCATCATATTTGAAAAACCATGGCAGTCAGGTGAAGTTCCTGATGACTGGAAGAAGGGTAATATAACCCCCATTTTCAAGAAGGGGAAGGTGGAAGACCCAGGGAACTACAGACCAGTCAGTCTCACCTCTGTGCCTGGCAAAATCTTGGAGCAGATTCTCCTGGAAAGCATGCCAAGGCACATGAGAAACAACGAGGTGGTTGGTGACAGCCAACATGGCTTCACTAAGGGGAAATCCTGCCTGACCTATTTGGTGGCCTTCTATGATGGGGCTATGGAACTGATGGACAGGGGCAGAGCAGTTGACGTCATCTACCTGGACTTGTGCAAAGCATTCGACATTGTCCCGCACGACATCCTTGTCTCTAAATTGGAGAGACATCAATTTGATAGATGGACCACTCAGTGGATAAAGAACTGGCTCGATGGCTGCACACAAAGAGTTGTGGTAAACGGCTCAATGTCCAGTTGGAAAACAGAAATGACTCGTGTCCCTCAGGGATTGGTGTTGGAACCTGTCTTGTTCAACATCTTTGTCGGGGACATGGATGCTGGGATTGAGTGCGCCCTCAGCAAGTTTGCCAACGACACCAAGCTATGTGGTTCGGTTGATACGCTGGAGGGAAGGGATTGCAACCAGAGGGACCTTGACATGCTTGTGAGGTGGGCCGATGCCAACCTTACGAAGTTTAACCAAAAAAAGTGCAAGGTCCTACACCTGGGTCGGGGCAATCCCAGGCACAGCTACAGGTTGGGCAGAGAAGAGATTCAGAGCAGCCCTGCAGAAAAGGACTTGGGGGTGTTGGTTGACGAGAAGCTTAACATGAGCCGGCAGTGTGCGCTTGCAGCCCAGAAAGCCAACCGTATCCTGGGCTGCACCAAAAGAAGTGTGACCAGGAGGTCGAAGGAGGTGTTCCTGCCTCTCTACTCTGCTCTTGTGAGACCCCACTTGGAGTGGGGTACAGTTCTGGTGTCCTCAACATAAAAAGGACATGGAGCTGTTGGAGCAAGTCCAGAGGAGGGCCACGAGAATGATAAGGGGGCTGGAGCACCTCCCGTGTGAGGACAGGCTGTGGAAGTTGGGGCTGTTCAGCCTGGAGAAAGAGAAGGCTGTGTGGAGACCTCATAGCAGCCTTCCAGTATCTGAAGGGGGTCTATAAGCATGCTGGGGAGGGACTCTTCATTAGGGACTGTAGTGATAGGACAAGGGGCAGTGGCTTCATACTTAAACAGGGGAAGTTTAGGTTAGATATAAGGAAGATGTTCTTTACAGTGAGGGTGGTGAGGCGTTGGAATGGGTTGCCCAAGGAAGTTGTGGATGCTCCATCCCCGGCGGTGTTCAAGGCCGGGCTGGACAGAGTCTTGTGTGACATGGTTTAGTGCGAGATTTCCCTGCCCATGGCAGGGGGTTGGAACTAGATGATCTTAAGGTCCTTTCCAAACCTAACTATTCTATGATTTTATGATTAAGGGCATCTATCTATCTATCTCTTTATTTATCTGGCAAATCTATCTAGATCCCTCTGCAAGGCCTATTGTGCCTCAAGAGAGTCAACAGCACCTCTCAGTTTTGTATCCTCAGCAAACTTGCTAATGGTACATTCAACTCCTGAATCCAGATCATTAATAAAAATATTGAACAGAACTGGCCCTAGAATTGAACCCTGAGGAAGACCACTAGTGACTGGCCACCAGCCAGATGTAGCACCCTTCACTACAACTGTTTGAGCTCTGCCCTTCAGCCACTTCTTCACCCAGTGCACCATGTACCTGCTAATCTTGTCCAGAAGGATGCTGTGAAGGACAGTATCAAAAGCCTCACTAAAATCCAGAAAAACTACATCCAAGCCTTCCCTTCATCCACTAGATGGGTGACCTTATCACAAAAAGGATATCAAATTAGTTAGACAGGACTTTCCTTTTGTGAACCCATGTTGACTGTGCCTGATGTTCTTTAAATGCCTTTCAATAGCACCCAGTATGATCTTCTCCATAATTTTGCCAGGAACTGAGGTTAGGCTAACAGGTCTGTAGTTTCCTGCGTCTTCCCACATGCCCTTCTTGTAAATTGGAATAACATTGGCTAGCTTCCAGTCAGCAGAGACCTCCCCAGGCTCCCAAGACCTTCGGTAGGTCATTGAGAGGGGCCCTGCTGTAACATCCTCTAGCTCCTTCAGTACTCTGGGATGAATCCCATCAGGCCCCATAGACTTGTGAACGTTCAGGTGATATAACTGGTCCCTTACAGTTTCAGTGTCCACAAATGGAAAGTCATAGGTATTGGCATCTTGGGTTCATTTGTTTCTTCCCAAGTCTCTCCCCATTACTGGGAAAAGGGGCTGAGACTAAGATACATGTGAAAGCATATTTAAGAAAGGGCAAGAATGCTGGACAGGCAGTGAGGAGTGAGGAGAAAAACAACCCTGTAAACACCAAGGTCATACAAAAAGTAGGGGAAGAGGTACTCCAGGCACTAGAGCAGATATTCCCTTGCAGCCCATGGAAGAGACCTTGCCAGAGCAGATATTCACACTGTAGTCCATGGAGGACCCCACACTGGAGCAAATAGTTATTTCCTGAAGGAACTGTGGCCCATGGAGAATCCACGCTGGAGGAGATTTTTTCTTGAAGGACTGCAGCCAGTGCAGAAGACCCATGATTGAGCAGGGGAAAAGTGTAAGAAGGAAGGAGCAGCAGAGAGGAACTGTTATGAACTGACACAAACCCCATTACCCCTGCACTGCTTGGGAGGCAGAGAGGGTAGGTAAAGGAGTCAGACTGAAGTTGAGCCTGGGAAAAAGGGGGGAGGGGGGTAAGGTGTTTTTGTCTTTGTTTCTCACCATCCTGCTCTATTTCTAATTAGAAATAATCTTTCTCAAGTTGAGTCTGTTTTGCCTGTGACAGTAACTGGCAAGTGATCACCTTGTCTTTACCTCAACCCACAAGCTTTTTCATCTTTTTTCCTCCTGTCTTGTTTGAGGAGGGGGGTGGTGTAAGATAGAGACTGGGTGGGGGTTTGGCAGCTGCCCAGTGTCAACCCACCACAGTTCCACATTTTACATATGTGTATATATATATTTTTTTCCTCACTAATAAACTCTATCCTGAAGAACTTACTTACGGGAGGAAGTCAGCAGGCTGCACAGCATCATAGAGGATGAGAGAGAGATAGACACTATCTTCTCAGAGACACAACAGCTTCAAGAGCCCCAGACCCTAGGTGCAGTGGAGACACAAGCAGTCTGTCCCTAGCAGAATTGTAAGTGTAACCTCTGGGGAAGGCAAAGAATGGAAGCTGGTGACTTCTGGTAGAAGGCTCCTGCTCCACCTAAAAGTAGTTTCACTTTCCTCAAAGCTGAGGAGGAGCTAGATGTGCTTTCAAGCAAAGCATCTGGACCAACTGACCCTGAACCATGCAAGACCACCAGGAGGAAGTGGTGAGTGATAGTAATGGGGACTCCTTGCTATAGGAGACGGAGGGACTGATCTGCTGACCTGACCCATTGTCCAGAGAAGTTTCTTGCTTGTTGGAGGCCTGGATCCAGGATGTTGTGGAGAGAATGCCGAAACTTGTCCAGCCCTTTGACTATTATCCCCTGCTCTTCTTCGGTGTGGGCGCCAATGACAGTGCCAGGGGCAACCAAGATGTTACTGCAAAAGTTGGTCGGAAAAACTCTTTAAGATTCAATTTGGAGTTTTAGAAAGCAGGCATTCTTTATTGCAGCACTGGGTGCACACGTGAATAGTTTTGCAAAGGTGAGTGCACCCATTAATTGCTGGCAGTGGCTATATATTTAGCATACTCATGCACATTTACAGGTTTTCCAGGAAATTATTTACATATTAATGAGATTTTCCAGGAACTAATTATAATATTTGCATTCTAATTATGCATGCACTTTCTTACTGAGTGGGGGTCTTTGGTGGTCATCAGTAGTCTTCCTCACTGTGTTTACTGAATGACCTCAGTGCTTGCACATGCTCACAAGGTCCTAGTGCTGAGTTAGCAGTGGTACGTCCTTGCTTTTGTTCTGTTCCAGTCACTGTTATCTTGAAGGCTGGCATCCTAAGTCTTATTTACTGCCTCCTTAGTTGTTATCAGTCCCATGATGTTCCTTCCCCCATCAGTCACACATTCCTTTCACCCCTACGTATTAGCAAGTTAGATCAGTTTGCTGTATTTTACTATGTTAGTTTAAAGCCACACACTATTGTTAGTTTAAACCTATAATTTAAGTGTACATTTCCCCACTTTGAGACTTATAGGATATACATATATTCTGTCTCATTCTATACCCTTTACCCATATTTGATTCTAATACACCATCCTGACCAGCAACTACAAAACTGAATCATGATACATGCTAGGACACATATGCAAATTATTACTATAATGATCACAAACAAGTCTTTTTTAACCATATCCAATTTGGTAGCCAAAAAGTAAGTCCATGCCATAATTCTTCAAATCCCCAAGAAGTATCACCTCTAGTGGCCTGATGTAAGATCTTTGTCTGCTTCCAGATTTCTGCTAGATCTGTGGATATTCTGCCAATCTGCTCGCTCTGGTCTATGTATGTGCCAAGAGCCATACGGTTCTGCAATGTTACCTGGGATAGGCTGGATACCTCAATCTGTAATGCCTGTATGGCATCCAGGAGCACAACACCCAAAATACATGTTCCAGTCCATCCTGGGGAAAGGGCTTTTCTAGCAGTATTATTACACAACCAATACCACCCTTTCCCTTCTGGAGCATTCCAATAGCCAGTTTGGGGTCCCTTAATCTGGAGTTGCATTGTCCAGCTACAGTCTGGGTAATGTCCTACCAAGATATTACCAGAGCTAAGAGTTTTATCCAGTGCCAGCAGATATTGCTGGAGATACTGTTTTCCCTGCAAAGACATATCACTATGAATGAAAGGCAGTTGGTAAGGCCACCCATACATCAGTTCATATGGACTCACATGATTCCTTCCTGGCTGTATTCATATCCTTAACAAAGCAATTGGCAGGGCTTGTAACCAAGTTAAAGAAGTTTCTTGACATATTTTACTTAATTGTAACTAGAATGTCTGATTCATATGTTCCACTTTCCCACTAGGCTGAGGTCTATATAGGGTATGCAGATCCCACTTGATTCCCAAACACTCTCCCACCCTCCTAACTACTTCTGCAACAAAATGCAGACCTCTATCTGAGGACAAGCCTGCTGGTACAAGAAATCAGGGTATTATATGATTTAATTAATGTTTTACTACTTCACGAGCCGTATTGGTGTGACAAGGGAAAGCCTCCGGCTAATCAGAAAACATGTCTATTAGTACCAATATATATATAGAATCATAGAATAGTTAGGGTTGGAAAGGACCTAAAGATCATCTAGTTCCAACCCCCCTGCCATGGGCAGGAACTAGACCTGGCAGTCTAGTTCTGACACAACACACTAAACCATGTCACACAAGACTCCGTCCAACGTGGCCTTGAACACCACCAGGGATGGAGCATTCACAACTTCCTTGGGCAACCGGTTCCAGTGCCTCACCACCCTCACTGTAAAGAACTTCTTCCTTATATCCAACCTAAATCTCTCCTGTTTAAGTTTGAAGCCACTGCCCCTTGTCCTATCACTACAGTCCCTAATGAAGAGTCCCTCCCCAGCAGCCTTGTAGGCCCCCTTCAGATACTGGAAGGCTGCTATGAGATCTCCATGCAGCCTTGTCTTCTCCAGGCTGAACAGCCCCAACTTTCTCAGCCTGTCTTCATATGGGAGCTGCTCCAGCCCCCTTATCATTCTCGTGGCCCTCCTCTGGACTTGCTCTAACTGCTCCATGTCCTTCTTATGTTGGGGACACCAGAACTGTACACAGTACTCCAAGTGGGGTCTTACGAGAGCAAAGAGGCAGGATCACCTCCTTTGACCTGCAAGCCAGTATCTGGCTGGCTTTCTGGGCTGCGAGCACACACCGCTGGCTCATGTTCAGATTCTCATTGACCAACACCCCCAAGTCCTTCTCTGCAGGGCTGCTCTGAATCTCTTCTCCACCCAACCTGTAGCTTGTAGCTGTGCCCGGGATTGCCCTGACCCAGGTGTAGGACCTTGCACTTGGCTTGGTTGAACTTCATGAGGTTGGCATTGGCCCACCTCTCAAGCATGTCCAGGTCCCTCTGGATGGCATCCCTTCCCTCCACCATATCAACCGAACCACACAGCTTAGTGTCGTCGGCAAACTTGCTGAGGGTGCACTCAATCCCATTGTCCATGTTGCCGACAAAGATGTTGAGCAGGATCGGTCCCAACACCGACCCCGGAGGGACATGACTCATTACGCATCTCCAGTTGGACACTGAGCCGTTGATCACACCTCTCTGTGTCCGGCCATCCAGCCAATTCTTTATCCACCAGGTGGTATATCCATCAAATTGGTCAGGCAGGATTTCCCCTTAGTGAAGCCATGTTGGCTGTCACCAACCACCTCACTGTTTCTCATGTGCCTTGGCATGCTTTCCAGGAGAATCTGCTCCAAGATTTTGCCAGGCACAGAGGTGAGACTGACTGGTCTGTAGTTCCCTGGGTCTTCCACCTTCCCCTTCTTGAAAATGGGGGTTATATTACCCTTCTTCCAGTCATCAGGAACTTCACCTGACTGCCATGATTTTTCAAATATGATGGACAGTGGCTTAGCAACTTCATTTGCCAGCTCCTTCAGGACCCCTGGATGGATTTCATCAGGTCCTATGGACTTGTGCACATTCAGGTTCTTAAGATGATCTCGAACCTGATCCTCTCCTACAGTGGGCCTAAGGTCTTCATTCTCATAGTCCCTGCATCTGCCTTCCAAGACTTGAGCAGCATGGTCAGAGCACTTGCCAGTGAAGACTGAGGCAAAGAAGTCATAGAGAACCTCAGCCTTCTCCAAATCAAGGGTAGCCAGTTCTCCCATTTCCTTCCGGAGAGAGCCCACATTATCCCTCATCTGTCTTTTGTTAGCAAGATACCTGTAGAAGCCTTTCCTGTTATCTCTGACATCCCTGGCAAGACTCAACTCTATCTGGGCCTTAGCTTTCCTGACCTCATCCCTAGCTTCCTGGACAATGTCCCTGTATTCTTCCCAGGCCGCCTGTCCTTGCTTCTACCTTCTATAAGCTTCTTTTTTCCCCTCTAATTTTCCTCAGCAGCTCCTTATCCATCCATGGAGGTCTCCTGGCCCTCCTGCTGCATTTCCTTCCAGTCCGGATGCAACACTCCTGAGCTTGGAGCAGGTGATCCTTGAATATCAGCCAGCACTATTGGGCCCCCCTGCCCTCTAGGGCTTTATCCCATGGAACCTTACTAAGCAGGTTCCTGAAGAGGCCAAAGTCTGCTCTCTTGAAGTCCAGGGCAGTGAGCTTGCTGCATGCCCTTCTCACTGTCCTGAGGATCTCGAACTCGACCATCTCATGATCGCTACAGCCAAGGCTTCCCTGGAGCGTCACATTTCCAACCAGTCCCTCCCTGTTGGTGAGCACGAGGTCAAGCATGGCACTTCTCCTTGTCAGCTCCTCTATTACTTGCAAGAGGAAATTGTCTTCCACACAATCGAGGAACCTCCTGGATTGTTTGTGTCGGGCTGTACCGTCTCTCTGACAGATATCAGGATGGTTGAAGTCCCCCATGAGGACAAGGGCCTGCGAGTGTGAGGCTGCTCCTATCTGTCTGTAGAACGCTTCATCCACAGTCCTCTTGATCAGGCGGTCTGTAGCAGACCTTCACAGTAATGTCCCATCACAGTTCTCCCTTTGACCCTAACTCACAAACTCTGAGTTGGCCAATCCATACTCTCCAGCCTATCACTGACATAAACAGCTACTCCCCCTCCCCATCTGCCTGGCCTGTCTTTCCTAAAGAGCCTGTAACTTTCCATTCCAACTCTCCAGTCATAGGAGCCATCCCACCATGTTTCTGTGATGCCAATCATATCATATCCCCGTAGGCATGCACACATCTCTAATTCCTCTTGTTTATTCCCTATACTACAGGCATTTGTACAGAGGCATCTGAGCCAAGCTCCGAATAAAGCCGACTCATTGGCTCGAGTGGCTGAAGTAGCTCTGCATTGCTCCAAGCATTCATTAATGGTGCTGGCATCTAACTGGGAGTGTTGGAATGGATTGGTGCCCCCCTCCCCCAACACATCTAGTTTAAAGCTGCCTCGACCAGCCTGGCAAGTCTCCCACCAAAGCAGCTCTTCCCCTTCTCTGTCAGACTGGCCCCATCAACTTCTAGTAAACCTGGCTTCCCAAAGCAAGTCCCATGGTCTAAGTAACCAAATCCCTGACTATGGCACCACCTTTCTAACCATTTGGTAACCTGCCAGATCCACCTGGCCTTTTCAAGGTCCTCCCCTTTGACCTGGAGTATTGATGAAAAAAAGCATCTGAGCCCCAGAGCCCCTAACCACCTTTCCCAGGCCTCTGTAGTCCTTCTTAATGCGTCCCAGGCTACTGCTGTCAATACCCCTGGCACCCACATGGACCACTAGAAGTGGGTAGTAGTCAGTAGGACTTACTAGACCAAGAAGCCTCTCAACTACATCTCTGATCTGAGCCCCCGGTAGGCAACACATCTCCCTTGAGATTGGGTCAGGCTGACAAAAGGGTGCCTCTGTACCTTTCAGAGTCACCTACTACTATGACCCACTGCTTTTTCCTGGATGCACTAGTAGCTATCCTCTTTATTGGTGCGGCAACTGTTTGTTCCTCCCATGTGGTGGGTGTTGCCTCGTTAGCCCCCTGCAGAGCGGTGAAGAGGTTCTGGGTGAGGACATCTGGTTTTGGAGGAAGCCCCTTACTTTTATTTGTCCTCTTCCTCCTTAATCAGCATTATTCTCAGACTAAATCCAAAACACAGCACTGCACCAGCTACTAGGAAGAAAACTAACTATATCCCAGCTGAAACAAGGACACTTACCTATTAGACTGCTTTTATCTCAACACACGAGAGTTAAGTTTGGGGGGTGGTTTTGTTGTCTTTTAAAATCTAAAACACAGAATCATTAGCACTGACAGAGAAGCCACACTGAAAACAGCATTTGTTCCGAATTTTAAAAATATGACTCTTAGAAACTCTGTACTTCTCAGAGTAAATACCTCTTGCATTTCCACTTAGTTCTTTCTTTGGTAAAGTTCCAAACCCAGTAGCTGCCACATGCTCAGAGGAGTTCAAGGTTTGTGATGTCGCTCAGGGATGTCTGAGGGGGTTTCTAGGCCCCCGGCATGCTTGGGCTGTGTGTGTGGCACCGGCCAGGATTTGCAAGCAGGAGTGGCCTTGCAGTTTGTGTGGCAGTTCATGCAGGAAGGGCTGCACAGTCTGCCAGTTATCAGGATGCTGCCCGCTCTACTCACCAGCAGGCTTAGGCTGCAGCCCCAACAGTCACCCCAACTAATTGGTGACTGTGCAAGCCTACCCAGAAGCTTGATGTCTTCAGGGAACTAGAATTAAAAGGATTACATCTTTCAAAAGAATTACCATTTTATAAGTAAGTAAGTAAGTGGTCTGTTTTTCTGAGAACTATAAGGAGACTGTGACCTGCTGAAAGAAAATGGTGTCTACTTGCCATAACTGCAAGGCCGAGGCTGAAACCCAAGCATAAGCACTAGATTACCTATGCTCATGTCTCCATCCAAGGACTGAAATAGATGTCTGGACCTTGGGTTGCATGGTACTACAACACCTAGAAGTCTCCCTAGCACCTCAAGGCAGCTGTGCATGTCATAGCTGCAAGTGTGCCCAGCTGGAAGAATTCCTTTCCTGTGCCTAGAAAAAGGGAAATATTGCACCCATTTTTACAAAGGGTAGAATGGAGAACGCTGGGAACTATTGGCCTGTCAGCCTCACCGCTGTGCCTGGGAAGATCATGGAACAGATCCTTCTAGGAGCCATGCTAAGGCACATGGAGGACAAGGAGGTGATTTGAGACAGCTAGCATGGCTTCACCAAGAGCATGTTTTGACTGGACAACCTAGTGTCCTTCTACAGTGGGTTCACTACATCAGTGGATAAGGGAAGAACTACAGATATCATCTACTGGGACTTCTGTAAGGCCTTTGACATGGTCCCCCACAACATCCTTCTCTAAATTGCGGAGATTTGGATTTGATGGATTAACTGTTTGGTGGATGAGAAATTGGTTGGACAGTCACATCCAGAGGGTAGTGGTCAACGGATCAATGTCCAGATGGAGATCAGTGACAAGTTGTGTCCCTCAGGAGTCTGTATTGGGACCAGTACTGTTTAATATCATCAATGACATGAACAGTGGGATCAAGTACACCCTCAGCAAGTTTGCAATGACACCAAGCTGAGTGGTGCAGTCGACATGCTGGAGGGAGGGAATGCCATCCAGAGGGACTTTGACAAGCTCAAGAAGTGAGCCTGTGCAAACCTCATGAAGTTTGACAAGGCCAAGTGCAAGGTCCTGCACCTCGGTCGGGGCAATCCCCCATATCAGTAGAGACTGAGGGATGAATGGATTGAGAACAGCCCTGAGCAGAAGGACTTGGGGGTTTTGGGTGACGAGAAGCTCCCCATGACCCGGCAGTGTGCACTTGCACCCCAGAAACCACCTGTGTCCTGGGCTGCATCCCCAGCAGTGTGACCAGCAGGTCAAGGGAGGGGATTCTACTGTGCTCTGGGGAGACTCCCCCCCTGAAGTCCTGCATCCAGCTCCAGGGGCAACAACACAAGAGGGATGTTGGAGCAAGTCCAGAGGAGGCCACAGAGATGCTCCAAGGGCTGGAGCACCTCTGCTATGGAGAAAGGATGAGAGCTGGGCTTGTTCGGCCTGAGGAGGCTCCGGGGAGACCTTATTGTGACCTTTCAATATATAAAGGAGGCTTCTAAGAAAGATGGGGGCAGACTTTTTACTAAGCGTGGCAGTGTGCTCCCCCCCCCAAGCCTGACCTTTATTTCAAGTAAATAATCAAGTGCACCTTGCCATCAAATTTTGTTAAATCGCTGTCACATATACTAACAAACTTTGTTAAATTGCTGTTTTATATCAATAAACATACTGCTACTTCTGTCTTACCAGTGAAGTGTGTCATTCCATCCACAACAAAGTGGTGTAATTGTCAGGATGGGTCCCAAATTCTCAGAGCAATGGGCTTGTGACAATTGGAATAATTGGGAAGTTGTTGAAAAGTGCTTAAAGGCCATTAGGGGGGACACAAAAGATGGAAAAGAAAAAGTGTTATCTGGAAGATGCTAGGTACCTGTTAGAACCTGCGTGTCAAGAAAGGGGGAATAGACAAAAGAAGGAACAGGACCTGGAGAAGGAAATAGTGGGTAGGAAGATGACTGAATTGTTGCTGTCTTTAAAAACTGAGAAGCTGCAAAAACAATTACAGGAAGAAAAGGAGAAAAGTCAAAATTTGGGAGAAAAGGTTGAAATTATGCTTCTACAGGCCACCCCCACTGCCTTAGTATTGTACAGATTAGGAAACTAATAGTATCACCTGAAGATTGGGGTGATGGTATCTGGAGTGATCCTGATGATAGTGAACCAGAAGAGGACTATCCTTTGTTCCCCACAAATCCTCCTGTTCAACATCTTTGTCAGTGACATGGACATTAAAATTAAACACCTGTTCATTTGGCTTTCTAGAAGGTGGGCTTAAAGGTTAACCTTGGCTGGCTGCCAGGTGTCCACCAAGCTGCTCTATCACTCCCCCTCGTCAGTGGGACAAGGGAGAGAAATGTTGTGGTTTAACCCCAGCTGATAACTCAGTACCATGCAGCTGCTGGCTGACCCACCCCCTTCCCCCTCCCCCCTCCCCAGCAGAATGGGGAGGAGAATCAAAAGAATGTAAATCCCACAGGTTGAGATAAGAACAATTTAATAACTAAAGTACAATATACTACTACTACTACTAATTGTGATAAGGGAAATAACAAGGGGAGAGAATATAAAACTAAAAGGGGAAGGAAAAAAAATAAACACAAGTGATGCACTATACAATTGCTCACCACTCGTTGACTGATATCCAGCCTGACCCAAGCAGTGATCAGTCCCTTCTAGGTAACTCCCCCCAGTTACTATACCAAGCATGATGTGCTGTGGTATGGAATACCCCTTTGACTAGTTCAGGTCAGGTGTCCTGTCCCTGCTCCCTCCCAGCTTCTGGTGCCTCTCCTCACTGGCAGAGCATGAGAGACTGAAAAGTCCTTGATCAGGGCAAGTGCTACTTAGCAAGGACTAAAACATTGGTGTTATCAGCATTGCTCTCAGACTAAAGCCAAAACACAGCACTACACCAGCTACTAGGAAGAAAAATAACTGTCCCAGTTGAAACCATGACAATTAATTGTAACTCAAAAAACTCTAACTCAAAAATTGTAACTAAAAAACTCCCTATACTCATACTAGACCAGAAGCTATCCAATATCCTCCATATTCTTCAAATATTTTTAATACTTCATTTATCCCACAGTCAGTAATTACGCATCTTCCCATAGCTTCTCAAGATTGCCTCTCCTTTTATTTCAACCAATTTCTACTTCCCTTCTTTACATTTTTGTTCCATCATATTTGAAAAGTCATAGCAGTGAGTGTAATGGATGGGAACCTAGCTGAGAGTTGATTCCCTCTCATGACTGAGAGACATAACAAAGTATGTTTTTGTCAAAGTGTATTTGGGAGAGTATATATGTTTATGTTCATCATGACTGTTGGAAAGAGGCAGGAAAACATAGGTGTACAGCTGTTCTATGACCTTCATACTTGGCTGCACTGGGGTGCCTGGCCAGCGCTCTTGGCATGGACAACAGTGAGATCATGAGAAAATGCACGGCCCCACTAGTAAACAATTATTAGAGATCTGGCATAAAGCCGGTTGTTTTTCTAAGAGTATAAAAGCAGGACCCTCTTGTAGCTGAATCCAAAGCCTCAGCTAAGGGCGGATGCACAACGCAGCAATTTTCCCAATTCCCTGAGATGCCTGGCATCAGCTGCAATGGGGTTTCCCAGCTTGAAGTGTGGGCCTGGATGATGATTTGGTGGTGACTGGTGATATATTTCTTCTTAATCTCTGCTCTCTCTATGCAGTAATGATTTGCTGCATTCTTAATTTTCCTCTGCACTTTACTTATATATATATGATTTGCTTTATTCTACTTATTTACTATATATAGATATATACCCAATTTGCATTAGTGTGCTTGTTTGCTTTAGTGTGCTTATTCACTTTAGTGTGCTTGTTTAATAAATCGTGAATATTATACAGCTAGTGTGTGGTCACTTAGTTGTGTACCATGCCTGTCAGCAGAACAGTTAGGCAAGGTTCCTGACAACTGAGAAAAGGAAAACATAACCCCCATTTTCAAGAAGGGGAAGGTGGAAGACCCAGGGAACTACAGACCAGTCAGCCTCACCTCTGTGCCTGGCAAAATCTTGGAGCAGATTCTCCTGGAAAGCATGCTAAGGCACATGAAAAAGAACAAGGTGGTTGGTGACAGCCAACATAGCTTCACTAAGGGGAAATCCTGCCTTACCAATTTGGTTGCCTTCTATGATGGGGCTACAGAACTGGTAGATAGGGGCAAAGCAGTTGACTTTGTCTACTTGGACTTGTGCAGAGCGTTTGACACTGTCCTGCATGACATCCTTGTCTCTAAATTGGAGAGACATAAATTTGATGGATGGACTGCCTGGTGGATAAAGAATTGGCTGGATGGCCGCACACAGAGAGTTGTGATCAATGGCTCAATGTCCGACCAGAGATGGGTAATGAGTGATATCACTCAGCGGTCAGTGTTGGGACCAATCCTGTTCAACATCTTTGTCGGCAACATGGACAGTGAGATTCAGCACATCCTCAGCAAGTTTGCCAATGACACTAAGCTATATGGTTCGGTTGATACGTTGGAGGGAAGGGATGCCATCCAGAGGGACCTGGACATGCTTGAGAGGTGGGCCAATGCCAACCTCATGAAGTTCAACCAAGCCAAGTCCAGGTCCTACACCTGGGTCAGGGCAATCCCGGGCACAGCTACAAGCTACAGGTTGGGTGGAGAAGAGATTCAGAGCAGCCCTGCAGAGAAGGACTTGGGGGTGTTGGTCAATGAGAACCTGAACGTGAGCCAACAGTGTGCGCTCGCAGCCCAGAAAGCCAACTGTATCCTGGGCTGCACCAAAAGAAGCGTGACCAGGAGGTCAAAGAGGTGATTCTGCCCCTCTGCTCTTGTGAGACCCCACTGGAAGTACTGTGTACAGTTCTGGTGTCCCCAACATAAGAAGGACATGGAGCAGTTGGAGCAAGTGAGAGGAGGGCTAGAGCACCTCCCATACAAAGACAGGCTAAGAAAATTGGGGCTGTTCAGCCTGGAGAAGAGAAGGCTGCTTGGAGACCTCATAGCAGCCTTCCAGTATCTGAAGGGGGCCTACAAGGATGCTGGGGAGGGACTCTTCATCAGGGACTGTAGAGATAAGACAAGGGGCAGTGGCTTCAAACTTAAACAGGGGAGATTTAGGTTGGATATAATTCTTTACTGTGAGCGTAGTGAGTCACTGGAACAGGCTGCCCAAGGAAGTTGTGAATGCTCCATCCCTGACAGTATTCAAGGTCAGGTTGGATAGGGCCTTGAGCAACCTTGGTCTAGTGGGAGGTGTCCCTGCCCATGGCAGGGGGGTTGGAACTAGGTGGTCTTAACGTCCTTTCCAATCCTAACCATTCTATGATGCTATGATTCTATGATTCATTATATACTCCTTATAAAGGAGGGAAAAATTGGCAAAACACTGCAAGGGTCTGACTCTATAAAACAGTTAACCAGGTGAAGATACTATCACGTATACTCAGTGCCACTGAAGTTAATAACAGCACAAATAAAGTGCTCCACCTATAGCTGAGGTCAGCCTGCTGACCAGGAACTGAGGGATCTATTGGGTATGCATTGATAACCACTGCATATTCAATGGGTAGCCAAAACTCAGACAAGTTTCATGGCCTGGTGAAAACGTGTGGGTCTTCCCATCTATTCTATATCCTGTACTGATACAGAAGATGGCACTCATATTTCTTCTTTTTATCAATCACTCCCTGAAGACCTAATTCATGTATAGAGAAGTCAGAGGGCACATTTACTATCTATCATCTACCTGGTCCATATATTCTGCTAGTCTGCATAGATTGCATAGTTTCAATAGACTGCTTCTTAGTGGAGTCTTATCAGAAAAACTCTGATAGGTGATTTAGAGAGGTACCCAGTGCAGTTTCTTTTGCCAGTATATAAACAGCCTCTTCATTTACCAATGCCACCAGCTCTGTACTTTTTCAATATTTTCATTAAAGATTCACATATTTAAGTGCTTTGCAAGATCCAAAATAAAATGTTCAACATGACAATAAAAATTCTTTAAATAATTACCTTATTTTTTCAAGAATACAAATGGCTCACAAGTTTGGGGTTTTTTCCTTATTTTATTTTTTCTAATACATTAATTAGGCACTGGCTTACTCTTAATGATTCTCAACTGCTTATTTTCTTTTAATATCATCAGAATAATATGTAAAGATATACCTATTTTCCAGGAGAATTTAAAATATGGCAATTGAACCAGTTTCTCAAGATAGCAATAGCTTCAGTTTTAATAACCTCACAACTTGGTGCCATCAGCAGACTGATGCAGTCCTGAGGGAGGTGAGACAGGCAAAGAGTACAGTCAGGACCCTGAATTTTAGGAAAGCCAACTTCCAGCTCTTTAAGGAGTTAGACAATAGGACCCCCTGGGAAACTGCTCTCGGGGACAAGGGAGCTGAACAGAGCTGGCAGATCTTTAAGGACACTTTCCATAGAGCACAAGAACGTGTGATTCCCAGGTGTAAGAAATCGGCTAAGGAAGGCAAGAGGCTGGCATGGCTGAGTCGAGACCTGCTGGTCAAACTAAAGGGCAAGAAGGAAATGCACAGGCAGTGGAAGCAGGGACAGGTATCCTGGTTGTGCAGAGATGGGGTCAGGAAGGCCAAGGCACAGCTGGAGCTGAAATTGGCAAGGGATGCAAAGAATAACAAGAAGGGCTTCTACAGGCATGTCAGTGTGACAAGGAAGGTCAAAGAAAGTGTGTCCCCCCTGATGAGCAAGACTGGTAAACTGGTAAAAATGGACAAGGAGAAGGCTGAGGTACTCAACAACTCTTTTGCCTCAGGTGGCAGGCTCTCTCCCCACGCCTCTTGAGTGGATGAACTGCAAGGTGGGAACTGGGGGAAGCAAAGTCCCTCCCACTGTAAGTGAAGATCAGGTTTGTGACCGTTTGAGGAACCTGAACATACATAAGTCTATGGGACTTGATGAGATCCATCCCAGAGTCCTGAGGGAATTGGCTGATGTAGTTGACAAGCTACTCTCCATGATAATTGAGAAGTCATGGTGGTCAGGTGAGGACCCTGGTGACTGGAACAAGGACAATATCACACCCATTTTTAAAAAGGGTAGGAAGGAGGATCCTGAGAACTACCAACCTGTCAGCCTCACCTCTGTGCCTGGGAAGATCATGGAACAGATCCTTCTAGGAGCCATGCTAAGGCACGGGTATGTGATTTGAGACAGCCAGCACAGCTTTGCCAAGGGCAAGTCCGGCCTCACCAACCTAGCAGCCTTCTATGATGGAGTTACTACATCAGTGGACAAAGGAAGGGCTACGGATGTTGTCTATCTGGACTTCCGTAAAGCTTTTGACACAGTCCCCCACAACATCCTTCTCTCTAAACTGAAGAGATATGGATTTGATGGGCGGACTGTTCAGTGGATGAAGAATTGGCTGGATGGTTGCATCCAGAGGTTAGTGGTCAATGGCTCAATGTCTGGATGGACACCAGTGACAAGTGGCGTCCCTCAGGGGTCTGTATTGGGACCAGTACTGTTTAATATCTTCACCAATGACACAGTGGGATTGAGTGTGCTGTCAGCAAGTTTGCAGATGACATGAAGCTGAGTGGTGGAGTTGACATGCCCGAGGGACTTGGACAAGCTTGAGAGGTGGACACATGCGAACCTCATGAGGTTCAATGGGGCCAAGTGCAGGGTCCTGCACCTGGGTCAGGGCAACCCCCAGCATCAATACAGGCTGGGGGATGAAGGGATTGAGAGTACCCCTGAGGAGAAGGACTTGGGAGTACTGGTGGATGAAAGATTGGACATGAGCAGGCAATGTGCACTTGCAGCCCAGAAGGCCAATTGTATCTTGGGCTGCATCCAAAGGAGCATGGCCAGCAGGTCAAGGGAGGTGACTCTGCCCCTCTGCTCTGGTGAGACCCCACCCAGAGTACTGCATCCAGCTCTGCACTCCTCAGTACAGGAAAGATATGGACCTGTTGGAGAGGGTCCAGAGAAGGGCCACAAAAATGATCAGAAGGATGGAACACCTCTCCTATGAGGAAAGGCTGAGAGAGTTGGGGTTGTGCAGCCTGGAGAAGAGAAGGCTCCGGGAAGACCTTATTGCGGCCTTTCAGTTCTTAAAAGGGGCCTATAAGAAAGATGGGGAGAGACTTTTTAGCAGGGCCTGTTGAAATAGGACATGAGGTGATGGTTTTAAACTAAAAGAGGGAGATTCAGGCTGGATGTGAGGAAAAAAATTTTACAATGAGGGTGGTGAGAGACTGGAACAGGTTGCCCAGAGAGGTGGTGGATGCGCCATCCCTGGAGAAATTCAAGGCCGGATGTGAGGAAAAAAATTTTACAATGAGGGTGGTGAGAGACTGGAACAGGTTGCCCAGAGAGGTGGTGGATGTGCCATCCCTGGAGACATTCAAGGCCAGGCTGGATGTGTGTCCTGGGTTCAGCTGTAACAGTTATTTTTCTCCTTAGTAGCTGGTGCAGTGCTGTGTTTTCGACTTTAGTCTAACAATTCTGATAACACACCAATGTTTTAGTTGATGCTAAGTAATGCTTACCCTGATCAAGGACTTTTCAGTCTCTCATGCTCTGCCAGTGATGAGGGGCACAAGAAGCCAGGAGGAAGCAGAGACAGGACACCTGCCCCAAACTAGCCAAAGGGTTATTCCATACCACAGCATGTCATGATCAGTATATAAACTGGGGGGAGTCACCTGGAAGGACAGATTGCTGCTTGGGTCAGGCTGGGTATTGGTCCGCGGGTGGTGAGCAATTGTATTGTGTATCACTCGTGTTTGTTGTTTTCTTTTTCCCTCGCTTTTTAGTTTTATACTCTCTCCCTTATCATTATTATTATTGGTGGTAGTAGTAGTAGTTTTGCATTATACTTTAGTTAGTGGACTGTACTTATCTCAACCCGTGGGATTTACATTCTTTTGATTCACATCCCCATTCCGCCAGGAGCAGGGGGGAAGAAGGGGGGGAGTGAGTGAACGGCTGCGTGGTTCTGAGTTACCGGCTGGGTTTAAACCACGACAGTCCTTTGTGGGCACAAAAGGATGATATAACAACAGATCTGACCAAAGTGTGTCAAAACATATATGTGATAAGCATTCATTGTTTTGGATTAATAGTCACTTGTCACAATGTTGATTTATTTGCTCTTGGAGTTGTTGTACTTGGTCTCAGAGTTTCATTATGCCACACCTTACTTGCAGCCAGCATTTGCTGTTTTAGTGTTTATCGGCTTTGGGGCCTGGGCTAAGGTTCTCATTTCGTTGCACTTTATGGTAATGACTTGTAATACAATAAAATCATTGATCATTAATCTGATCTAGTATGTATTCTCAGTGTGGCCACCACCTCTAAACTTTGGGAGGCATGTAATGGGAATTTTTAACAATTACACATCTTTTTTTCCCCCTCGGAGGGTCAAGCTGTGAAGGAGACTTCCTCTCACTCCCTCTGCTCCCCCACCAGGCTATTTACAGAAGTATTTGAGAATTCTAAAGGTTTTGAATATCCTTTTAGTGCCCTTGAAACCAGCCTGCTCCTTTTGCTGGAAACCAGTGTGTTGCTGCATGCTTCATGTGTTTTACCTATGGTCATACCACCCTAAGAATGCCCAATCTCATCTGATTTTGGAAGCTAAGCAAGGTCAGGCTCAGGTCTTGTCTAAGGTTAAACAAATATCTAAGAATACCGCCAAGAGATCTTCCCCGAGGCTGGAGAGTCATGAGTGGTGGGTGTGTGGGATAGTATGAGCAAGTACCTAGGCCAGTGGGCCCCTCCAGTGCTTTGGAACTTCACCCCTGAACAAGTGCAAAATCTGGAAAAACTAGTAAAACACTTAGAAAAGGTGTGCTGTCATCCTGGCAATATGAGAGAGGGATAAATCACCACAGTATGCTGGGGTTTGGCCTACGCCTACAAAGCCCTGCTCTGTAAGGAGCAGGAAAAAGATGTCTCTGGATCTGATGGCAAAGCTGACAGCTGCCAAAGACAACACAGCTGCTCCATCCCAAGCAACAAGCACAGCAGCTACCCCAATCCCAGAGACAAGCACAGCAGCTACTCCAACTCTGACAACAGACACTGCAGCCACTCCAACCCCAGTAATAGACACTGCAGCTGACCAAAACTGTGCAAAGCATTTGACACTGTCCCACATGACATCCTTGTCTCTAAATTGGAGAGACATTGATTCGATGGATGGACCACTGGGTGGATAAAGAATTGGCTGGATGGCCGCACACAAAGAGTTGTGGTGAACGGCTCAATGTTCAGTTGGAAAGCAGTAACAAGTGGTGTTCCTCAGGGATCAGTGTTGGGACCGATCTTGTTCAACATCTTTGTCAGTGACCTGGACAGTGGGATTGAGTGCACTCTCAGCAAGTTTGCCGATGACACCAAGCTGTGTGGTTCGGTTGATACACTGGAGGGAAGGGATGCCATCCAGAGGGACTATCATAAGCCAGATGCCGGGAATGCACCCATAGATCCAGATGAAGTCAAATGTACACGACCCATGTGGCAGAAATTTACACAGAGTGCACCATCATCATATGCCAACTCATTGGCATTGATGAGCTGGAGGGAAGCAGCAGCACCAATAGTGGATGAAGTGAGTTGTCAGCTCCGAGAGTTTGAAGACAATCTTGCTCCTTCCATCATTTCAGCTGTGGAAAACCTCCTGACCCAGGAGTTCAAACAAATGAGAGATGATCTATCCAGCTCCCCACATTTACAAACCCACATCTCAGCTATTAACAGAAGGTGTACTACTGCTCAAGAGTGAAGATATAGGAGGTACACACCACAGTGCATCCTATGGTTTTACCTGCAGGATCACGGAGAAGACATGAGAAAGTGGGACCACAACAATATGGTTCTGGGAAACCTGATCTAGTTGAAGATGTCCCTGCTCATTGTGGGGGGTTGGACTAGATGACCTTTGAAGGTCCCTTCCAACCCAAACTATTCTATGATTCTATGATTCTATGATTCTATGACTGCATAAAGTCTACTTCCCTGGCAGAAGCACAATGCAGGGTTCGCCCTGAGCAGTCCATTTTCCATCCCAGTGAAACCAATTCCTGAGGCAAAAGTGGGAGGAGCGCCAGGGCATACCTGGGTTCTCTCCTTTCTATGGTGTCAAGACACAAAAGGAGCCCTCCTTGGGCCACCAGTTCTGCAAAGCCAATATGTACTATTTGGTGGTCTGTGTAACCACTCTTGTAACCAGTCATTTATAGATGCTTCCCTAATCTTGTATTTCTATTTCTATTTATTTTCCCTTGTATGCTTTTTAACAGGGGTCTTATCCAAAAGCAAAAATTTGGTGGTGGTGGTGTGTTGTGATCACAGTAATCTACTTGCTACATTAAATGCCCATGTTTCATAGAATCATAGAATAGTTTTGTTTGGAATGGACCTTAAAGATCATCTAGTTCCAACTCCTCTGCCATGGGCAGGAACACCTTCCACTAGACCAGGTTGCTCCAAGCCCCATCCAACCTGGCCTTGAACATTTCCAGGGATGGGACAGCCACAGCTTCTCTGCGCAAACTCTTCCACTGTCTCACCACTCTCATATTGGAGAATTTGTTCCTAAGATCTCATTTCAATCTCCTATCTTTCAATTTAAAGCCATTCCCCCTTGTCCTGTTACTGCATGCCCTTGTAAAAAGACCCTCTCCTGCTTTCTTGTCTTTCTCAATAAAGGTGAAAGACCTGAAACCTGTCAGATGTTAAAAATGAAAAAAGAAGCATTTGGAAAAAAGTCTTCAACACCACAAAAATGCATCGATCTGTTTTACTCTCTGAACATAAAATACATAATTTTATAAACACCAGATTTATTAAAACGCCTGCTCAAAAAGGAAAACTTATTGCCACCATTTGTTTTCAGCCATAATCCCAATATACCTATTTTAATAGAAGGTAGATATTGAAGCTGCATTACTTCTATGATCAATGGATCTTACTGTCATATATGTTATATAAGATGCCCATCTTGAAATTATCACAGGGAAATTTACCCAGGAGCTTGATACAAACAGAAGTGGCAGGATCAGGAGCTTTTCTACTTCTAATTTAGTGTAAATATGCAGAAATTGCCATTATAATTTATCACCCTACTCCCTACCTAACTTGTACCAAATGCTACAAGACATAAAAAAAAAAGAAAATAGATATGAAGTACAGCTAATAAATATGTACTGAATATGTACGGTCTACCAATTAAATCAATGGTAACAAAAACTCTTATAATGAAAACTGCAATACATAAATCCACTTAAAGCAATGGAAAACTATTGACCATATGTTATTATATTTATAAGAAACAACGTAGAAATCTATGCACAAGCAAAATGCTTTAGGAGACTAGCCACCATCACAATTACACATTGGCAAGTAACTTCATTAAGAAGAAAATATCAGAGCTTCAGGTTTGTTATTAGAAGTGGTCCAATTGAACATGTCCCAAGACAGTCAAGAAGATGTGATATCCTAACATTCAATGAAAGACTCTATTGAGATTTTGAAGCTGAGAATGGCATCAGGGTGGAATTGTTTTTCCGTATTTTATTACATGGTTCTTCATTCTACCTACTGAGGATGAAAGCCTTCCATTCTTTTCCCATGGAATGAGAGACCATGGAATGGTGCAAGTAAGCCTAAATACTTTAAAAGTTAACAAATAAAGATTTCTGTTATGATTACCATGAGTTTGGGGATTAATTCCAACAAACTTAATCTCATGTCCAGCGAATAAATTTTGAAACACTCACCATGATTCCAGTCAATAAACAGACTCCTTTCCCACAGTATGTATTAGGTACCATGTCACCATATCCAATGGATAGAAATGTTATTGAAATCAACCACATTGCTCCAAGGAAGTTGCTTGTAACATCCTGTTGATCATGGTACCTGAAAAAAAAAAAAAAAAAAAAGGAACATGATTTCTTTATAATGAAAAGTTCCATTAAATTTTTGTGCTGTCCGAAAGAAATCTCACTCACTGGTGTGTGATGGAACAACCATGGCTAACAGCCAAACACCCGCCCAGCCTCTCACATCTCTCTGCTCAGCAAGATGGGGGGACACACAATGAAATAGTTTTGTGTAATGAGAAACAAAAATAAAAACTAAAAACACACCTCCCCCCCAACCCCCCATTTGCCAGGCTCAACTTCACCCCTTCACTCCCAACTCTTCTACATGTCCCCCCAAGCATCACAGAGGGGATGGGGGTTACAGGCAGTATACATGTACTAGGCCTGGCTAGGATACGGTTAATTTTCTTCAAAGCAGCTCATATAGTGCTGTGTTTTGGATTTTTTATCAAAACAGTACTGCTAACACACTAATATTCCAGCTACTGCTGAACAGTGTTTGCACAGGATCAAGCCATCTCTCTTTCTCACTCTGTCCTCCTAGTGAATAGACTGGGGGAGGAAGGGTTGCGCAATAGGCTAGGAGGGAACTGGGCAGATGACCTGACCCAACCAAAGAGCTATTCCATGACATATAACGTCATGCTCAGCAATAAAAGGGAAAAGAAGGGGCTTTAGGGGGTTTGCCCTCTTTTGCTCAGGAACTGGCTGGGCATCAGTCTATCCAGAGGAGGTGGCGAGTGACAACTTTTGTGTCACTGGAGTTCTCTTCCCTCTTCTTCCACTTAGCATTCTGTCATGGTTTAAGCCCAGCTGGTAACTAAGTACCACGCAGCCACTCACTCACCTCCCCCACACCTTCCCCCTCCCCAGGAGGCATTCAGAGAAGAATCGAAATTATGTAAAACCCACAGGTTGAGATAAGAACACTATAATAGTTAATATATCAATCCCCTTGGCAGTGGAGTGCAGGCCACAGTTTGCTTCCACCTGGAGGGGCATCCAGTACACTTGGAATCGACTGCCCCAGGGGTGGAAACACGGCCCTACCATCTGCCATGGACTGATCCAGACTACACTGGAACACGGGGAATCTCCAGAACACCTGCAATACATTGATGACATCATCATGTGGGGCAATGGAGCAGAAGAAGTTTCTGAGAAAGAGAAGAAATTATTCCGAATCCTTCTGAAACCTGATTTTGATCAACAAGATAACAGCAATGTCTCCACCAACTAATAAGAAAGAAACATGAGCTTTCTTAGGCCGTGTTTCCACCCCTGGGGCAGTCGATTCCAAGTGTACTGGATGCCCCTCCAGGTGAAAGCAAAATGTGGCCTGCACTCTGCTGCCAAAGGGATTGAGAAAAATCCATTGGCAATATCAATTGCAGCATCCCACTTGGCTGCCTTTGACTCCAGTTCATAGTTAAAATGCAAGCTGTTATGGTCAGGTTACTTTTGGAAGTTATTCATTGCATTACTTCTCAGTTTGTTATGGCGAAAAATAGCTTATCTTATTGGGGGGGAAGAGAGAGAAAACAGAGGCATTCAGAGAAGAGGCATTCAGAGAAGAATCAAAATTATGTAAAACCCACAGGTCGAGATAAGAACACTACAACAGTTAAAATAAAACATAATATACTACTGCTACTACTAATAATAATAAAAAAGGAAATAGCAAGGAGAGACAGAGATATAAAACTAAAAGGGGAAAGGAAAGCAAAAAAAAAACCACAACCCCAACTGAATACCAGCAGTGATGCACAATACAATCACTGACCACCCACCAACCAATACCCAGCCTGACCTGAGCAGCACTCTGGCCCTTCCAGGTAACTCCCCCAGTTTATATGCTATATATATATGTAAATACACAAAGATATCATTCCCTTCGTCTATGGACCATCCCTACAAAAGTTCGTTGAGTTCATTCAGTGCATGACTCACGGCTCCATCTGTCATAACAGTCTCTCAGGGCAGGAAAGATGGATGGTATACAGTGTGGGAATATCACATGCTGAAGCCAGTACCGATTCAATCACCACTGCACTTGTCCAGTTTTTCTTTGCCTGAAGCAGGCATAATCCAGACTGTTTTCCCCAGCAGACTCTTTACATGTACTACAGGAACTTTATCCCCCTCTACGGTACGTAAGAGTTCTGATTGGGCTGGACCAGCCCTATTGGCAAATCCCCTAGTGTTGACCAACCAGGTAGCCTTTGCTAAATGTGTATCCCAATATTTGAAAGTCCCACCACCCATTGCTCTCAGTGTAGTTTGGAACAGTCCACTGTACCATTCGATTTTCCCAGAGGCTGGGGAAAAATAGGATGTGATATACCCACTCAATACCATGCTCTTTGGCCCAAGTGTCTATAACGTTATTCTGGAAATGAGTCCTAATGTCTGACTCAATTCTTTCTGGGGTGCCATGTCACCACAAGACTTATTTCTCAAGGACCAGGATAGTGTTCCGGGCAGTGGCGTGGGGCACAGCATATGTTTCCAGCCATCCAGTGGTTGCTTCCACCATGGTAAGCACTTGGTGCTTGCCTTGGCGGGTTGGTGGGAGTGTGATAGAGTCGATCTGCCAGGCCTCCCCATATTTGTAATTCATCCATCATCCTCCATACCAGAAAGGCTTTAACCTCTTGGCTTGCTTAATTGCAGCACATGTTTTGCATTCATGAATAACCCGGGCAATAGCATCCATGGTCAAGTCCATCCCTCGATCATGAGCCCATCTATATGTTGCATCTCTGCCTTGATGGCCTGAGGTGTCATGGGCCCACCAGGCTAAAAATAATTCACCCTTATGTTGCCAATCTAAATCCACCTGAGCCACTTGAATCTTAGCAGCTTTATCCACTTGCTGGTTGTTCTGGTGTTCCTCAGTGGTCTGACTCTTGGGTACATGAGCACCTAGGTGGCATACCTTCACCACCAGGTTCTGCACCCGGGCAGCAATCTCTTGCCACAATGCAGCAGCCCAGATGGGTTTACTTCTGCGTTGCCAGTTGCTCTGCTTCCATTGCTGCAACCACCCCCACAGGGCATTTGCCACCATCCATGAGTCAGTAGAGAGATAAAGTACTCGCCATTTTCCTCATTCAGCAATGTCCAAGGCCAGCTGGATGGCTTTTACCTCTGTAAACTGACTCGACTCACATTCTCCTTCAGCAGTTTCATCAACTTGTCGCAGGGGACTCCATACAGCTGCTTTCCATCTCTGATGCTTTCCCACAGTACGGCAGGACCCATCAGTTAACAAGGCATATGGCTTCTCACTTTCTGGGAGTTTATTATACAACGGGGCCTCTCCAACACGTGTTACTGCCTCCTCTTGGTGACATTCTGAAATCTTTGCCTTCTGGCCCATCCATAATCACTTCTAAGATTCCTGGATGACTGGGATTTCCTATTTGAGCTCGTTGTGTGTTCAGTCCAACCCACTTACTCTGTGTAGCATCGGCTGCATGATGTGTAGAGGAGACCTTCCCTTTGAATATCCAGCCCAGCACGGGCAACCAGGGTGCCAGGAGGAGCTGTGCTTCAGTGCCAATCACTTCTGAAGCAGCTCAAACCCCTTCATAGGCTGCCAGTATCTCTTTTTCAGTTGGAGTTTAGTAGGCCTTGGATCCTCTGTATCCCCGACTCCCAAAGCTGAGGGGTCAACCTCGAATCTCCCCTGGAGCTTTCTGCCAGAGGCTCCAGGTAGGACCATTCTCTCTGGCTGCGGACAGGTCCAAGGGCTACTGCATGAACTATCTCCCATTTAATTTGTTCAAAGGCTTGTCATTGCTCAGTGCCCCATTTGAAATATTTCTTCTTCCAGGTCACTTCATAGAGAGGGCTTATTATCAGACTGTAATTTGGTCCACAATGTACGCTACAGCCATCAAGCCATCAAGGGGCAGAACCCATTTCTACTTCCGGAGTGACTGGGGGATCCCAACAGTAGATTGGTACTTAGTTGCTGGCTAGGTTTAAATCATTTAAAATGTGCATTCTCCAAAAACCCTCAATGCCTAAGAAAGCTTGTGTTTCTTTCTTATTAGTTGGTGGAGACATTGCTGTTATCTTGTTGATCACATCCATAGGGATCTGACAATGTCCATCTTGACTTTCTTTTTTTAAAAAAACTGGATCCCCTGTGGGGGGCCCTTGACCTTACTTTGTTTTAGGGCAAAATCAGCTTTCAGAAGGATTTGGAATAATTTCTTCTCTTTCTCAAAAACTTCTGCTCCATTGCCCCACATGATGATGTCATTAATGTATTGCAGGTGTTCTGGAGCTTCCCCCTCTTCCAGTCTGGATCAGTCCACGGCAGATGGTAGGGCCGTGTTTCCACCCCTGGGGTAGTCGATTCCAAGTGTACTGGACGCCCCTCCAGGTGGAAGCAAACTGTGGCCTGCACTCTGCTGACAAAGGGATTGAGAAAAATGCGTTGGCAATATCACTTGTGGCATCCCACTTGGCTGCCTTTGACTCCAGTTGCGATTGAAGTTCTAGCACGTCTGGTATGGCAGCACTCAGTGGTGCTGTGACTTCATTTAGGCCACGATAGTCTACTGTTAGTCTCCACTCTCCATTAGACTTTCGCACTGGCCATACGGGGCTTTTAAAGGGTGAGCAGGTCCTGCTGATCACTCCTTGGCTCTCCAGTCTACGGATCAGCTTATGGATGGGAATCAGGGAGTCTCGGTTGGTGCGATATTGCTGCTGGTGCACTGTTGTGGTAGCAATTGGCACTTGCTGTTCTTCAACCTTCAGCAACCCCACAACAGAAGGATCCTCTGAGACACCAGGCAAGGTGGACAGCTGCTTAATTTCCTCTGTTTCCAAGGCAGCTATACCAAAACCCCATCTATACCCCTTTGGGTCTTTGAAGTACCCTCTCCTGAGATAGTCTATGCCAAGGATGCATGGAGCCTCTGGGCCAGTCACAATGGGGTGCTTTTGCCACTCCTTCCCAGTCAGGCTGATTTCAGCCTCCATTACAGTCAGCTCTTGGGATCCTCCTGTCACTCCAGAAATACGAATGGGTTCTGCCCCTTGATTGCTTGATGGCATTAGGGTACACTGTGCACTGGTGTCTACTAGAGCTTTATACTCCTGTGGCTCTGACATTCCAGGCCATCTAATCCATACAGTCCAGTAAACCCGGTTGTCCCTCTCCTCCACCTGGCTATAGGCAGGGCCCCTCTATTCCTGGTCATTGGATGCTCCACATAATTCTTGTAAAAACGGATTAAAAAATGGATCTGCAGGAACTTCCTGGACTGTGTGTGCTGGGCCATGTTATGCTTCCAACAAATACCTGGGTGGTTGAAGTCCCCCAGGAGAACCAGGGCCTGTGACCATGAGGCTATTTCCAGCTGCCCATAGAAAGCCTCATCAACTTCCTCCTCCTGATCAGGTGGCCACCACTGAGTGTTGCTGTACCAAACATGCTAGAACTCCAATAGCAACTGAAGTCGAAGGCTGCCAAGCGGTATGCTACAGCTAATACGCCAGTGCATTTTTCTTGCTTCCTCTGGCAGCAGAGTGCATGCAGGCCACAGTTTGCTTTCATGTGCAGGGGTGTCCAATACACCTGGAATCAACTGCCCCAAGCTTTTCTAGGTGTTGTGGGTTTCTGGAGAACACATATTCTGGAGAACACATATTCACCTTGTGAACCCTCTCTAGCAAATAACCTAAAAGAAGAACCGTTTTGACTGTGACCCTGATCAATGGCAAGCTTTCCCATCCCCCTATTTCTCTCTCCGTCTTTTGCTTTCTCTCACAAATTCTTGCACAGGTGTTTGCGTGTGCTTTCTCTCACTTGCACTCACTTATGCACCCTTGCTCACGTCTTACCTCACACTTTCTCTCATGCTCTTGCCTTTCTTGCTTTCTAGTTCTCTTCCTCTCAATTTTTCGCTCTCCCTCTTGGCTCTCATACTTGCTCTTAATCACTTTCTTGTGCTCTCACTCACTCCTGCTCACTTTCTGGCACTTGCTTTCTCACTTTAACCACTTTCATGCTTGCTTTCTCACATTACTGTGACTGCTACCCCCTGCTCCTGACTGCTGGTAATATGGCAATATGGTTAACACCATTTTATAAGGCAAACAGCCATTCTCTGTGATGTATTAGTCTGCTCTCCCCTCACTATCAGGCCCTGAAGGTCCTGTGAACCAAGTAGACAAATCAGATTTCTTCTTCCCCTCCCTGTTGGCCTCAAGGTTCCTGAGTGCCAGGCCGACTACTCCCCTCCTTACCAGCCTTGAAGGTCCCAGGCACCCGGCCAACCAAATGGTGGTGATGACCCTGTCACAGAACAGGGAAGCATAGCAGCACACAGAGCACTGTCTATAAAATAAAGCAGTCACAGGTCCTAAGTGGGAACTGGGACCGGAACTGCTGCTGGACAGTGAGACCCCGTGACCTCCCGGTGGCCAGGGGTGCCTCCACGATCGTCTGCTTCCTCCAAGGAATGAGTAAGTGACTCGTATTCTTTTATGTGTTTTCGAGTCTAGATTATGATTGTTATATTGATATGGCAAGCCAAGTATTAAGATTTGACCCAATCTGCAGAGGGTCCAGGTGATTAGGAACCGTAAGCTAAGCGGTGCTATTGTTGTGGTTTAAACCCAGTCGGTAACTCAGTACCACGCAGCCGCTCGCTCACCACCCCCTCCCCGGGCAGGATGGGGAGGAGAACCAAAAGAATGTAAAACCCCTGGGTTGAGATAAGAACAGTTTAATAACTAAAGTACAATATGATACTACTACTACTAATCGTGATAAGGGAAATAACAAGGGGAGAGAATATAAAACTAAAAGGGGAAAGGAAAACAACAATAAATGGCAGTGATGCACAATGCAATTGCTCACCGCCCACTGACTGATACCCAGCCCGACCCGAGCAGCGATCACCCCTTCCAGATAACTCCCCCTAGTTTCTATACCAAGCATGACATGCTGTGATATGGAATACCCCTTTTGGCTAGTTTGGGCCAGGTGTCCTGTCTCTGCTCCCTCTTTACAACTTTAACTTCTCTCAGATATTAAAGAAAAAAATCACTAAGCCTTTCTAGGATTACAAAATCCTAGCTTACAAAAGCTTACAAAATATTAAAATCTCTGAGTATGTTTATATAGCATAGATTATTTTAGAAAAAGCACCCAGAAATACAAGTGTATATGACATAGAGCATTGTGATTTTAAAATTACATTAAAGTGTATTTGTATGCTCTCTGTTAAGTTATGTGATAAAAGCTCATCTGCTCACTCGCAAAGGAGCTCAGAGAGGCAACGGCAAGAGGGGGAGTCCAAATAATACCCTGACCATGCTACTCCCAGGCCCATCACAGGGGCCATCAGTTGATCAAAGGCCCATCTGCACAAGACCAGAGGAACACAGGGGCACAAAATGCCAGATGGGAACCCAAACCAAGGACTCCTGAGGAATGAACACCTTCTCCGGGCCCCTCCCAGGGCTGTCCCAGCAGACCCATTGTCCAGGCATGAAACCCATCGAGATAAGTCAATCGGGAGCAGCTTTCCAGATCGCCTTTATGACTAAGGAGGTTGCTGCCTAGGGGTGGGACTTTTCATGAGATGCAGGGAAAACCAGTTTGGGATGGGAATTGCACAGGACTTTTACTATGGCATGTTTAGGGGATGAACCAAAGGCAGGACAAGGGAGTGGGTTAGGTGCTTTGGGGAGGAACAAGTGTGGACAAATAGAAGAGTAAGGGGATAAAAAGGGCCAGTCGCATGTAAATGGTTTGCTAGTCAGTGTGTTTTTTTATGCGTTTTCGAGTCTAGATTATGATTGTTATATTGATATGGCAAGCCAAGTATTAAGATTTGACCCAATCTGCAGAGGGTCCAGGTGATTAGGAACCGTAAGCTAAGCGGTGCTATTGTTGTGGTTTAAACCCAGTCGGTAACTCAGTACCACGCAGCCGCTCGCTCACCACCCCCTCCCCGGGCAGGATGGGGAGGAGAACCAAAAGAATGTAACAGGCACTTGTCTGGCCTGTGCCTGATCAGCACGGTCTGTCCTATCTTCTTATTAAATTCCTTTCTAACTCTTTCCTGGCTAAGGGCTCTCTATTCTGTGTGTATGTGTGTGTACGGAGGTGGGTACGAGTGCAGCAACGGGAGTCAGACCGTGAGATGGAGTGTGGTGCCAGCAACTGGAGTAAATGCAGGTGTGTGAGTGAGTGTGATCGCTAGTGAAGATCAAGCCAGACTAGCTGGGGAAAGAGAGAGCTCGATGAAGAGAAAGCAAGAAACCATGTGAGTGCTAGAGCAAAAAAAATAGAGGAAGGGAGCAAGAAAGTGATTAAGGGAGAGGCAGTGAGATTGAGGGAGGGAGCAAGAGAGAGACAGAGACAGCAAAGGCGAGAATGTGAGTGTGAGACCAAGAGTGAATGAAAAGGCGAGACAGAGGAAAAAGCTAGAGAGAGAGATAGGGTATTTCCAGAAAGGTTCAATTTTATTTCTGCACTGAAATCAGGACACCTTCTTAAACTTTGTTTATACTAGTATAACAAACGGTGATGTTATACCAGTACAGAGCTCATAGGCTGATCAATCAAAACCATTCCTGAATTCAAAAATTGAACATGAATTTACTTGTAGTTATTTTTCTATAAAACAGTGGGTTTATCTCAATGATAAACAATATTTGTTTTTAAGCCTTGTTCTGTATTAAATAAAATCCATTGGTAAAATCCCCATGGGTTTCCATTGAATCCAAATGTGTGAATTGAAACTGAATCTATTGCTGCAACATAAATTGGACAACTATTTCGGATTACTTAAGTTGCGAGCTTTTGGGTCAGGGGCTATCTTTGTTTTATGTTGCACGCTGCTTAGCACGGTGGTATCAGAGAATAACACTTCCGCATAATATATTGCAGTACTACTAAATGTAACAACTGGGGGGGGGGGGGGGGAAGCTAAACACTTCTGAAAGCTCCTGATGCTCAGATAAAGATGAATGCTTGCATGTGCTGATATAGCAGTTTAAGACTAACTATTCAGTTTCAATTGATGCTGAGTGTGCTGACAGCTTGTGCTGAGAAGACTGCCCAGGCAGAGTAATGCCTGAACTCAGCATTGTTTTCTCCTTGGAAATGTGCTGCCTGAAGGCTGAGGTGAGAGTCTGTAGTCTTAATTCACTCGCAGAGGGGAATGCATCTGCCAGGTGGTGGGACCTTAAAATCTACCATTTGGTAGTGTCAATCAATTTTACTCCTTTTAGATCTGTACTAGCACTATGCAAAATGCTATGCCGTGAACATACATCAGGTTGAGTTGGAACGGGCTGGCACTAAGCAGGTGTCTCTGCGCCAGGCTCTCATTTACAGGGTGTGTGTGGCCAATGTGGGACACAGTGCATAAGCATATCTTCTAATGCCAAGCTGAGACAGCAAAAGAGACCAGTCCCTGACCACTAGGAAGAAGGATTAAAAAAAAGTATTTCTTGGGTCCCAGAGTGCCAGCTACCTGACTAGGATGACAGCAGGAACAGGAATAGATGATGATAGTGTTACGGGGCTATAGTCTGTTTTGGAAGCCGATGCAAAACTTGGAGAAGCCAAAGGGCTTTCATTGGCTTCAAGGCCTTTCACGATGGATGCAAAAATGCTTGTGTCCTCTGTGTAGTCATGCAAATCATACCAAGTGTTTGGGATGAGCCTTGGATACAAACTTGAGTGTCAGTTGTAAGGAATTATGTACATGTCTGAAAATATGCTTTGTAATGCTAGGAAATGATTAAGGGACTGGAGCATCTCTCCTATGAGGAAAGGCTGAGAGAGCTGGGACAGTTTAGCCTGGAGAAGAGAAGGTTCAGGGGGGATCTCATCAATGTATATAAACACCTGAAGGGAGGGTGCAAAGAGGATGGAGCCAGGCTCTTTTCAGTGGTGCCCAGTGACAGGACCAGAGGTAATGGGCACAAACAGAAGCACAGGAGGTTCCGTCTGAGCATCAGGAAACACATTTTTACTGTGAAGGTGACTGAGCACTGGAACAAGCTGCCCAGGGAGGTTGTGGAGCCTCCCACCTTGGAGATATTCAAAAGCCATCTGTACATGGTCCTGGACAACCAGCTCTAGGTGGCCCTGCTTTAGCAGGGAGGTTGGACCAGATGACTTCAGGAGGTCCCTTCCAAACTCAACCATTCTGTGATTCTGTGACATTGTGATGCGTGGCAAGAAAAAAACCTGCAACCACTGTTATTGACACATACTGAGTTTATGTGGCAAGGTTTGGGGGGACTGCAGGGGTGGCTTCTGTGAGAAGACGCCAGAAGCTGCCCTCATGTCCGAAAGAGTCAATTCCAGCTGGCTCCAAGACGGACCTGCTGCTGGCCAAAGCTGAGCCAATTGGCAATGTTGGTAGTGCCTCTGTGATAATATATTACAGAAAGGGTAAAAACCACTGCACAACAGCAGCTGGGAGAGGAGTGAGAATACGTGAAAGAAACAGCCCTGCAGACACCAAGATCAGTGAAGAAGGAGAGGGAAGGAGGAGGTAGAAGAGTTAGGAGTGAAGTTGAGCCTGGGAAGAAGGGAGCAGTGGGGGGAAGGTGTTTTTAGATTTGTTCTTATTTCTCATTATCCTACTCTGTGATTAATTTGCAATACATTAAATTAATCTTCCCCAAGTGGAGTGTGTTTTGCCCGTGACTGTAATTGCTGAGTGATCTTCCTGTCCTCATCTTGACCTATGAGCTTTTCATCATATTTTCTCCCACGTCCTGTTGAGGAGGGGGAGTAATAGGGCGGCTTGGTGGGCACCTGGTGTCCTGATCACATCTGTGCGGATCTGGCGACGTCCATCTTCCCAATTTATTCCCAAAAATTGAATCTCCTGTACACGTCCCTTGACTTTACTCCGTTTTCTGGCAAAACCGGCCTTCAGCAGGATTTGGATTATTTTCCGCCCTTTCTCAAAAACTTCTTTCCCTGTATCACCTCACATGGTAATGTCATCAATGTATTGCAGGTGTTCTGGAGCTTGCCCCTGTTCCAGTGCAGTCTGGATCAGTCCATGGCAGATGGTAGGGCTGTGTTTCCACCCCTGGGGCAGTCGATTCCAAGTGTACTGGACGCCCCTCCAAGTAAAAGCAAACTGTGGCCTGCATTCTGCTGCCAAAGGGATTGAGAAAAAAGCATTGGCAATATCACTTGTGGCATCCCACTTGGCTGCCTTTGACTCCATTTCATACCGAAGTTCTAGCATGTCCGGTACGGCAGCACTCAGTGGTGGTGTGACTTCATTCAGGCCACGATAGCCTACTGTTAGTCTCCACTCTCCATTAGACTTTCGCACTGGCCATATGGGGCTATTAAAGGGTGAGCGGGTCCTGCTGATCACTCCTTGGCTCTCCAGTCTGCGGATCAGCTTATGGATGGGAATCAGGGAGTGTCGGTTGGTGCGATATTGCCGCCGGTGCACTCTTTGTGGTCGCGATTGGCACTTGTTGTTCTTCAACCTTCAGCAACCCCACAACAGAAGGATCCTCTGAGAGACCAGGCAAGGTGGACAGCTGCTTCATTTCCTCTGTCTCCAAGGCAGCTACACCAAAAGCCCATCGGTCCCCCTTTGGGTCTTTGAAGTACCCTCTCCTGAGATAGTCTATACCAAGGATGCATGGAGCCCCTGGACCAGTCACAATGGGGCGCTTTTGCCACTTCCTCCCAGTCAGGCTGATTTCAGCCTCCAGTACAGTCAACTCTTGGGATCCTCCTGTCACTCCACAAATACAAATATGTTCCGCCCCTTGATACTTTGATGGCATCAGAGCACACTGTGCACCGGTATCTACTAGGGCCTTATACTCCTGTAGGACTGATGTGCCAGGCCATGTGATCCACACAGTCCAGTAGACCCGATTATCCCTCTCCTCCACCTGGCTGGAGGCAGGGCCCCTCTAATAGTGATCATAAGATTGTCCACTTATGTCTTGTAGAAATGGATTAGTATCCCTCATCACTCCTGCTACGTGCTACATGCTCAGGAGTGTTGCGTCCTGACTAGAAGGAAGTGCAGCAGGAGGGCTATGAGACCTCCATGGATGGATAAGGAGGTGCTGAGGAAAATTAGAGGGAAAAAAGAAGCTTATAAAAGGTGGAAGTGAGGACAGGCGGCCTGGGAAGAATACAGGCACATTTTCCGGGAAGCTAGGAACCAGGTTAGGAAAGCTAAGGTCCAGTTACAATTAAATCTGGCAAGGGATGTGAAAGATAACAGGAAAGGATTCTGTAGATACGTAGCAAATAAAAGACAGACTAGGGACAACACGGGCCCTCTCTGGAAGCTATCGGGAGAACTGGCTACCATGGATTTGGAGAAGGCTGAGGTTCTCAATGACTTCTTTGCCTCAATCTTCACTAGCAAATGCTCTGACCACACCACACAAGTCTTGGAAAGCAGATGCAGGGACTGGGAGAATGAAGACCGTAGGCCCACTGTAGGAGAGGATCAGGTTCAAGACCATCTTAAGAACCTGAATGTGCACAAGTCCATGGGACCTGATGAAATCCATCCACGGGTCTTGAGGGAGCTGGCGAATGAAGTTGCTAAGCCACTGTCCATCATATTTGAAAAATCATGGCAGTCAGGTGAAGTTCCCAATGACTGGAAGAAGGGTAATATAACCCCCATTTTCAAGAAGGGGAAGGTGGAAGACCCAGGGAACTACAGACCAGTCAGTCTCACCTCTGTGCCTGGCAAATCTTGGAACAGTTTCTCCTGGAAAACATGCTAAGGCACATGAAAAACAACGAGGTGGTTGGTGACAGCCAACATGGCTTCACTAAGGGGAAATCCTGCCTGAGCAATTTGGTTGCCTTCTATGATGAAGCCACGGAACTGATGGACAGGGGCAGAGCAGTTGACGTCATCTACCTGGACTTGTGCAAAGTGTTCAAAACTGTCCCGCATGACATCCTTGTCTCTAGATTAGAGAGACATCAATTTGATAGATGGACCACTCAGTGGATAAAGAACTGGCTCGATGGCCGCACGCAAGGAGTTGTGGTCAACAGCTCAGTCCTATTGGAGACCAGTAACGAGTGGCGTCCCTCAGGGATCGGTGTTGGGACCGGTCCTGTTCAACATCTTTGTCGGCAACATGGACAGTGGGATTGAGTGCGCCCTCAGCAAGTTTGCCGATGACACCAAACTGTGTGGTTCGGTTGATACGCTGGAGGGAAGGGATGCCATCCAGAGGGACCTTGACACGCTTGAGAGGTGGGCTGATGCCAACCTTATGAAGTTCAGCCAAGCCAAGTGTAAGGTCCTACACCTGGGTGGGGGCAATCCCAGGCACTGCTACAGGTTAGGCAGAGAAGAGATTCAGAGCAGTCCTGCAGAGGACTTGGGGTTGTTGGTTGACAAGAAGCTTAACATGAGCCGGCAGTGTGCACTCTCAGCCCACAAAGCCAACTGTATCCTGGGCTGCATCAAAAGAAGCGTGACCAGCAGGTCAAAGGAGGTGATCCTGCCCCTCTACTCTGCTCTCGTGAGACCTCACTTGGAGTACTGTGTACAGTTCTGGTGTCCTCAACATAAAAAGGACATGGAGCTGTTGGAGCAAGTTCAGAGGAGGGCCATGAGGATAATAAAAGGGCTGGAGCACCTCCCGTATGAAGACAGACTGAAAAAGTTGGGGCTGTTCAGCCTGGAGAAGAGAAGGCTGTGTGGAGACCTCATAGCAGCCTTCCAGTACCTGAAGGGGGCCTATAAGGATGCTGGGGGGGACTCTTCATTAGGGACTGTAGTGGTAGGACAAGGGGTAATGGGTTCAAACTTAAACAGGGGAAGTTTAGATTAAATATAAGGAAGAAGTTCTTTACAGTGAGGGTGGTGAAGCACTGGAATGGGTTGCCCAGGGACGATGTGGATGCTCCATCCCTGACGGTGTTCAAGGCCAGGTTGGACAGAGCCTTGGGCTACATGGTTTAGTGCAAGGTATCCCTGCCCATGGCAGGGGGGTTGGAACTAGAGGATTTTAAGGTCCTTTCCAACCCTTACTATTCCATGATTCTAGGATTCTAGTATCACAGGAGCTGGATTAAAATCAGCTCTTCCACTCCATCTGGGAAACTGTTCACCAGAGAGTGGAGCAGCAGCTTTCATGGGAGGATCATCCTTGACCGTTGTTCTCCTCTTCAGTTCACGCACCCCTTTGTACAGAACTGAAGTGGGGTTTCCGTCCCACTTTCTCTTATCTTCTCCGTGATCCCACAGGTAAAACCATAGGGTGGCCCGTGGCGTGTACCTCCTATATTTTCTCTCTCGAGCAGTAGGACGCCTTCTATTAATAGTTGAGACATGGGTTGGTACATGTGGGGAGCTGGATAGATAGGATAAATTGTGTCTCAATTGTTTGAACTCCTGGGACAGTTTTTCCACAGCTGAAATGATGGAAGGGGTGAGATTGTCTTCAAACTCTCGGAGTTGACGACTCACTTCATCCACTGTTGGTGGTGCTACGTCATTCCAGGTCATTGATGCCAATGAGTGGGCATATGATGATGGTGCACTCCGTGTAAGTTTCCGCCACATGGGTCGTGTACATTCAACTTCATCTGGATCTACGGATGCATTCCTGTCATCCGGCTTATGATAGATCAGCTCTAGAACGGCCAATTCCCTCAGGGACTGGATGCCTCTCTCTATCGTGGTCCATTTCCCTGAGCGACTCATGACATCGTCCTTGTAGGGAAACCTTTCCTTCACAGCTGCCAAGAGCCGCCTCCAAAGGCTGAGGGCTCCTTTCTCTTTTGCAATCCCTTTGTCAATTACTCCTTCCCTAGCAAGTGATCCAGCTGTTTGGCTTCCCTACCTTCTAGTTTGTGACCCTCGGCCCCATTGTCCCAGCATCAGAGCAACCAGGTGACAATGTGCTCCCCTGGAAGACAGCTGAAATCTTTTTGCATATTCCGCAGCTTGGTCGAGGTCCAGGCTCGAGAAGTCACCTCTTCTTCTTCCTCTTCCCCTGATTTGCATAGTAATAACTCTTGTTCTGATGCTGTCCCCTGTACTAAGTGCATTGGGCCTTCATCTTTCTTCACTGCACGGGTTGCTCTTTGTGCCTCTCGTTTGCTTTTCCCCTTGCTTACAGGGGCAACCAATATTGTCACAAACTGGCCATTTGGTTTAGCTGCAGTGTCTCTCACTGTGGTTGAGTCGCTGCATTGTCTTTCACTAAGGTTGGAGTGGCTGCAGTGCCTGTTGCCAGGGTTGGTGCAGCTGCTGTGCTTGGGGGTTGAGTAACACCAACAGCTGTGTTGTCTGTTGCTGTCGGGGTTTGAGTAGCTGCTGTACTTGTTGCTGTAGTTCGTGTAGCTGTGGTGCTTGGAGTAGCTGCATTGTCTGTTTTTGTCGGGGTTTGAGTAGCTGCTGTGCTTGTCACTGGGGTTGGTGTAGCTGCTGTACTTGGAGTTGGAGTAGCTGTGTTGTCTGCTGCTTTGCCATCAGATCCAGAGACTTTTTTTCCCTTTGAAGGTGCTGGATAGTGTTGAGCAGGGCGCTGTAGGCGTAGGCCAAGCCCCTGCACATTGCCATGATTTGTCCCTCCCTGGTATAACCAGGATGACAGCACACCTCGTTTAAGTGTTTTACTAGTTTTTCCGGATTTTGCACTTGTTCACTGGTGAAGTTCCAAAGCACTCGAGGGGCCCACTGGCCTAGATACTTGCCCATACTATCCCACACACCCTGCCACTCATGACTGTCCAGCCTCAGGGAAAATCTCTTGGTGGTCCTCCTATATCGTCATCTAACCCTAGACCAGACTTGAACCCGACACTGCTTAACTTTCGAGAGCAGATGAAATAGGTTGTTCCCGGGGAGGGGGTGGCCGTGGGTAAAACACACTCCGTATGTTTGCCAACATGCTGATCCCCAGCACAATCAGCAGGCAGGTTTCAAGGGTATTCAAAGGCCATCCAAAACCTTCAGAACTCTCAAATGCTGTTGTAAATAGCCTGGTGGGGGAGCGGTGGGTGTAAGGGAATGCCTCCTTCGTAGGTTGACCCCCCGAGGAGAAAAAAAAAGATATGTAATTGCTAAAAAAATTCATTATATACCTCCCAAAGTATAGAGGTGATGACCATGCTGGGAACGCGAGCCAGAACAGTTTCATGATCAATGAGTCTATTGTATTACAAGTCCAGGCCCCCCAGTTGATAAACACTAAAACAGCAAATACTGTCTGTAAGTAAGGTACGACATGCTGAAACTCTGAGAAAAAGCGCAACAACTCTGAGAGCCAACAAATCAACATTGTGACGAGTGACTATTAATCCGAAACAATGAATGCTTATCACAAATATGATTAGACACACTCTGGTCAGATCTGTCGTTATCTCAACCCTTCGTGCCCCACTTTGGGCGCCACAAAGAACTGTCATGGTTTAAGCACAGCCAGTAACTCAGAACCACGCAGCCGCTCGCTCACTCCCCCCCCTTATTCCTCCCCCGCTCCCAGAGGGATGGGGAGGAGAATCGGAAGAATGTAACTCCCACGGGTTGAGATAAGAGCAGTCCCGCAACTAAGGTATAATACAAAACCAGTACTGCTACCACCAATGATAATAATGATAAGGGAAATAACAAGGGGAGAGGATACAATTGCTCACCACCCGTCGACCGATACCCAGCCCGACCCGAGCAGCGATCTGGGCCTTCTGGTTAACTCTCCCTGGTTTATATACCGGGCATGACATGCCATGGTATGGAATACCCCTTTGGCCACTTTGGGTCAGGTGTCCTGTCTCTGCTTCCTCCCGCCTTCCCCTCCTCCCTGGCAGAGCATGAGACTGAGAAAGTCCTTGGTCGGAGTAAACATTACTTAGAAACAACTAAAAACATCGGTGTTATCAGCGTTGTTCCCAGGCTGAAAGTTAAAAAACACAGCACTGCACCAGCTACTAAGAAGGAGAAAATGACTGCTATAGCTGAACACAGGACAATATCCACCCCATATTCCACACCATTCATGTTATGCTCAGGTCCCAGATTTTAAAATTTACCATCGCTTTTTGTATTATATATATATATACACCCATATATATACACACACACACACACAGAAAAAGAGAGAGATATCATTCCTTAGTCCAGGGACCAATCCCTATAAAGTTGCTGAATTCATGGAGTCCATGATGTCAGGCTCCATCTCTTGTAACAGTCTTTCAGGGCAGGAGACACGGTATGTAGTGTTGGACTGTTGCCTGCTGATGACACCGCCAAACTCGTCTGGTCACTGCTAAGCTCATCTGATTTCATCAAAGTTCATTCTTTATTGGGCTGATGATCAGAGGGAAGTCAGGGTCAGTCGAGGGTGACCTGAGGACAGTTCTGCTGCTGCTGGCTTTTCCCATGACTTTATTCTCCGCTGATGATCATGACAGCACATATCTTCTTTTCAAAGCCCAGAGTGGGGGAGATGGGCATCTGTCTGATGGGTATAAAAGTGTTAGATAGCAGGCAACAGCATATAATTGAGTTCATTGGCTGTTTTCCCCCAAAATTAAATCCCCTTGAGGGACATACCGGACTTCCCCATCTTCCTGCATTACCCAGCATGTATATTGAGGTCCCTGAGAAAAAGCAATCCCACAAGTGGGTTTGCCTTTACCTGAAGCAGGAATAACCCAGACTGTCTTCTCCAGCAGATTATTTATGTGCACCACAGGAACTTTATCCTCTTCTACAGTATGTAACAGTTCTGATTGGGCTGGGCCAGTCCTGTTGGCAGATCCCCTCATGCTGACCAACCACGTGGCTTTTGGTAAATGTGTATCCCAATGTTTGAAAGTCCCTCCACCCGTTGCTCTCAGTGTGGTTTTTAAAAGCCCATTATACCATTCAATTTTCCCAGAGGCTGGTGCATGATAGGGGATGTGATATACCTACTCAATGCCATGCTCTTTGGCCCAAGTGTCTATAAGGTTGTTCCAGAAATGAGTCCCATTGTCTGACTCAATTCTCTCTGGGGGGCCGTGATGCCACAAGACTTGTTTCTCAAGGCCCAGGATAGTCCTCCGGGCAGTGGCATGGGGCACAGCGTGTGTTTCCAGCCATCCGGTGGTTGCTTCCACCATGGTAAGCACATGGCACTTGCCTTGGTGGGTCTGTGCGAGTGTGATATAGTAAATCTGCCAGGCCACCCCATATTTGTTCTTCAGCCATTGTCCTCCATACCAGAGGCGTTAACCACTTGGCTTGATTAATTGCAGCACGTTTAACATTCGTGAATAACCTGGGCGATAGTATCCACCCCCACAGGGCTTTTGCCACCATCCATGAGTCAGTAGAGAGATAAAGTACTGGCCATTTTTCTTGTTCAGCAATATCAAGGCCAGCAGGATGGCTTTCACCTCTGCAAACTGACACGATTCACCCTCTCCTTCAGCAGTTTCTGCAAGTTGTTCTAGGGAAATCCATACAGCTGCCTTCCATCTCAGAAATTTTCTCACAATACGGCAGGAGCCATCAGTAAACAAGGCATATTGCTTCTCGCTTTATGACAGTTTCTTATATGGTGGGGACTCTTCAGCAGGCATCACTTCCTCCTCTGGTGACATTCCACAATCTTTGCACTCTGGCCAGTCCATGATGAATTCTAAGATTCCTGGATGACTGGGATTTCCAATTTGACCTTGTTGTGTGGTCAGTCCAACTCACTCTGTGTAGCATCAGTTGCATGATGTGTAGAGGAGACCCTGCCTTTGAACATCCAGCCCAGCACAGGCAACCAGGGTACCAGGAGGAGGTGTTCTTCAGTGCCAATCACTTCTGAAGCAGCTCGAACCCCTTCATAGGCTGCCAGAATCTCTTTTTCAGTGGGAATATAGCTGGCCTTGGATCCTCTGTATCCCCGACTCCAAAAGCCAAGGGGTCGAAATTCAGTCTCCCCTGGAGCTTTCTGCCAGAGGATCCAGGTAGGACCATTCTCCCCGGCTGCAGTGTAAAGCACATTTTTCACATCTCATCGGGTCCAGACTGGTCCAAGGGCTAGTGCATGAACTGTTTCTTGTTTAATTTGTTGAAAGGATTGTTGTTGATCAGGGCCCCATTTGAAATCATTCTTCTTCCATGGCATGTGATAGAGAGGGCTTACAATCAGACTGTAATTCAGAATGTGCATTCTCCAGAACCCCACAACACCTATGAAAGCTTGTGTTTCTTTCTTGTTAGTTGGTGGAGACATTGCTGTTATCTTGTTGATCACAACTGTGGGGATCTGGCGACATCCATCTTGCCATTTTATTCCCAAAAATTGAATCTCCTGTACATGTCCCTTGACCTTACTCCGTTTTATGGCAAAACACGTCTTCAAAGGGATTTGTATTATTTTCCTCCCTTTCTCAAAAACTTCTTTCCCTGTATCACCTCACATGGTAATGTTACCAATGTATTGCAGGTGTTCTGGAGCTTGCCCCTGTTCCAGTGCAGTCTGGATCAGTCCATGGCAGATGGTAGGGCTGTGTTTCCACCCCAGGGCAGTCGATTCCAAGTGTACTGGACGCCCCTCCAAGTAAAAGTCAATTGTGGCCTGCATTCTGCTGCCAAAGGGATTGAGAAAAATCCATTGGCAATATCAATTGTGGCATCCCACTTGGCTTCCTTTGCCTTCAGTTCATATTGAAGTTCTACCATGTCTGGTATGGCAGCACTCAATGGTGTGTGACTTCATTTAGGCCACAATAGTCTACTATTAGTCTCCACTCTCCATTAGACTTTTGCACTGGCCATATGGGGCTATTAAAGGGTGAGCGGGTCCTGCTGATCACTCCTTGGCTCTCCAGTCTATGGATCACCTTACGGGTGGGAATCAGGGAGTCTCGGTTGGTGCGATATTGCTGCCGGTACACAGTTGTGGTTGCGATTGGCACTTGTTGTTCTTCGACCTTCAGCAACCCCACAACAGAAGGATCCTCTGAGAGACCAGGCAAGGTGGACAGCTGCTTCATTTCCTCTGTCTCCAAGGCAGCGATACCAAAAGCCCATCGGTACCCCTTTGGGTCTTTGAAGTACCCTCTCCTGAGATAGTCTATACCAAGGATGCATGGAGCCCCTGGACCAGTCACAATGGGGTGCTTTTGCCACTTCCTCCCAGTCAGGCTGATTTCAGCCTCCAGTACAGACAACTCTTGGGATCCTCCTGTCACTCCACAAATACAAATATTTTCCACCCCTTGATACTTTGATGGCATCAGAGCACACTGTGCACTGGTATCTACTAGGGCCTTATACTCCTGTGGGACTGATGTGCCAGGCCATGTGATCCACACAGTCCAGTAAACCTGATTGTCCCTCTCCTCCACCTGGCTGGAGGCAGGGCTCCTCTAATAGTCATCATAAGATTGTCCACTTATGTCTTGTAGAAAGGGATTAGAATTCCTTATCACAGGAGCTGGAATAAAATCAGCTCTTTCACTCCATCTGGGAAACTGCTCACCAGAGGCTGGAGCAGTAACTGTCTTGGGAGGATCATCCTTGACCGTTGTTCTTCTCTTCAATTCACGCATCCCTTTCTCCAGAACTGAGGTAGGTTTTCCATCCCACTTTCTCATGTCTTCACCATGGTCCCGCAAGTAAAACCACAGGGTGGCCCGTGGCGTGTACCTCCTATATCTTCCCTCTTGGGCAATAGGGCGCCTTCTGCTAATAGCTGAGACGGAGTTTGTGCACGTGCGGAGCTGGATAGATCAGATAGATCGTCTCTCAGTTGTTTGAACTCCTGGGTCACGAGTTTCTCCACAGGTGAAATGATGGAAGGGGTGAGATTGTCTTTGAACTCTCAGAGTTGACGACTCACTTCATCCACTGTTGGTGGTGCTACGTCATTCCAGGTCATTGATGCCAATGTGTGGGCATATGGTGATGGCGCACTCCGTCTAAATTTCTGCCACATGGGTCGTGTACATTCGACTTTATCTGGATCTACAGGTGCATTCCCGGCATCCAGCCTATGATAGATCATCTCTAGAACGGCCAATTCCCTCAGGGACTGGATGCCTCTCTCTATCGTGGTCCAGTTGGCTGAGCGACTCATAACATCGTCCTTGTAGGGAAACCTTTCCTTCACAGCCGCCAAGAGCTGCCTCCACAGGCTGAGGGCTCCTTTCTCTTTTGCAATCGCTTTGTCAATTCCTCCTTCCCTAGCAAGTGATCCCAGCTGCTTGGCTTCCCTACCTTCTAGTTCGTGACTGTTGGCCCCGTTGTCCCAGCATTGGAGTAACCAGGTGACAATGTGCTCCCCTGGAAGACGGCTGAAATCTTTTCACATATTCCGCAGCTTGGTCGATGTCCAGGATCGAGAAGTTACCTCTCCCTCTTCCTCTGATTCCTATAATAATAACACTCGTTCAGATGGCGTCCCCTCTAGTGCACCATTGAATCTTCATCATTCTTCACTGCACAGGATTCTCTTTGTGGCGGTCGTTTGCTTTTCCCCTTTCTTATAGGGGCAACTGATATTGGCATGGATTGGTCCTCTAGTTTATCTGCAGTGTCTGTCACCGGGGTTGGAGAGGCTGCAGCATCTGTTTTCAGGGTTGGTGTAGCTGCTGTGCTTGGGGGTTGAGTAGCTGCATTGTCTGTTGCTTTGCCATCAGATCCAGAGACATCTTTTTCCAAAGACACTCTGTAGGCATAGACTAAGCCCCAGCACGCTGCCATGATTTGTCCCTCTCTGGTATTGCCAGAACAACAGCACACCTCATTTAAGTGTTTTACTAGTTTTTCCGGATTTTGCACTTGTTCAGGGGTGAAGTTACAAAGCACTGGAGGGGCACACTGTCTGAAGTGCTTGCCCATAGGATCCCACACACCCTGCTACTTATAACTGTCCAGCCTCAGGGAAGATCTCTTGGTAGTATACTTAAATAGTCGTTTAACCTTAGACAAGACCCGAGCCAGACCCTGCTTAGCTTCTGAGATCAGATAAGATTGGGTGTTCTCAGGGTGGTCACACCGTAGGCAAATCATAGAGAGCATATGCAGCAACAAGCTGGTTCCCAGGAAAAGGAGCAGGATGCTTTCAAGGGCATTGAAAGGATATTCAAGATCTTTAACTTTTCCAGAATCTACTCCTACTGTAAACAGCCTGGTGGGGGAGTGGAGGGTGTGAGGGAATATGTCCTCCACAGGTTGACCCCCCCCAGGGAAGGAAAAAGAAAGGTGTGTAATTGTTAAAAATTCCCATTACATGCCTCCCATAGTATAGAAGTGATGACCACGCTGAGAATGCATACCAGCCCAGTTTCATGACCAATGAGTCTATTGTATTACAAGTCATTACCATCAAGTACAGCGAAACAAGATCCTTAGCCCAGGCCCCAAAGCTAATAAACGTTAAAACAGCAAATGCTGGCTGCAAGTAAGGTATGACATGCTGATAGTCTGAGGTCAAGTGCAACAACTCTGAGAGCAAATAAATCAACAATGTAATGAGTGACTACTAATCCAAAACAATGAATGCTTATCACAAATGCGATTAGACACACTCCCGTGAGATCTGTCTTTATCTCAACCCTTTGTGCACCACATTGGGCACCAAAAAGAACTGTTGTGGTTTAAGCCCAGCCACCAAATTGGTCGGGCATGATTTGCCCTTAGTTGACTATCACCAACAACCTCAGTTTTGTCATGTGCCCTAGCATGCTTTCCAGGAGAATCTGCTCCAAGATCCTGCCAGGCACAGAGGTGAGACTGATTGGTCTGCAGTTCCTTGGGTCTTCCACTTTCCCCTTCTTGAAAATGGGGGTTATATTTTCCTTTTTCCAGACATTGGGAACTTCATCTGACTGCCATGATTTTTCAAATATGATGGATAGTGGCTTAACAACAGGACTTAAAAAGTCCTTGATCAGAGTAAGCACTATTTAGCAACAAGTAAAAACATAGGTGTGTTATCAGCGTTGTTCTCAGGCTAAAGTCGAAAACAACAGCACTGCACCATCTACTAAGAAGGAGAAAAATTACTGTTACAGCTGAACCCAGGACACTCATCCAACTTTGTTTCATTTGCAATGAATTAAATTACTTTCCCTAAGTTGAGACTTCTGTTATATTTTCTCTTCCCTGGCCCATTGACGAGGGGGAGTGATAGAAGAGTTTGTTTGGTACCTGGCAGCTAGCCAAGGTCAACCCACCACATCATCCTACAAAGCTAAATGGTTCGCCAAAGACTTCTTGTTAATGTATTAATCTTCTTAAACAACATATGGGCTAGAAAATGCCATAGAAGGTAACACAAATTCTGCAACTAATCTAATTCTAAGAATACTTTATCCATGCAACGCCAAAAATCATAGAGAGAATCGTAGAATAATTAGGTTTGGAAAGGACCTTAAGGTCATCTAGTTCCAACCCCTCTGCCATGGGCTGGGACACCTCACATTAGATCATGTCGCCCAAGGCTCTGTCCAACCTGACCTTAAACGCTGCCAGGGATGGAGCATTTACCACTTCTTTAGGCAACCTGTTCCAGTGCCTCACCACCCCCACAGTAAAGAACATCTTCCTTATATCTAACCTGAACTTCCCCTCTTTAAGTTTAAACCCATTACCCCTTGTCCTATCGCTACAGTCCCTGATGAAGAGTCCCTCTCCAGCATCCTTGTAGGCCTCCTTCAGACACTGGAAGGCTGCTATGAGGTCACCACACAGCCTTCTCTTCTCCAGGCTGAACAGACTCAACTTTCTCAGTCTGTCTTCATACGGGAGGTGCTCCAGACACCTGATCATCCTCGTGGCCCTCGTCTGGACTTGCTCCAACAGCTCCATGTCCTTCTTATGTTGAGGACACCAGAACTGCACCCAGTACTCCAAGTGGGGTCTCACGAGAGCAGAGTAGAGGGGCAGGATCACCTCCTTCGACCTGCTGGTCATGCTTCTTTTGATGCAACCCAGGATACGGCTGGCATTCTGGGCTGGAGCGCACGCTTCCGGCTCATGTTCGGTTTCTCATAGACCAACACCCCCAAGTCCTTCTCCGTGGGGCTGCTCTGAATCTCTTCTCCGCCCAACCTGTAGCTGTGCCTGGGATTGCCCCGACCCATGTGTAGGACCTTGCACTTGGCTTGGTTGAACTTCATGAGGTTGGCATTGGCCCACCTCCCAAGCGTGTCCAGGTCCCTCTGGATGGCATCCCTTCCCTCCAGCGTATCAACCGAACCACACAGCTTGGTGTCGTCGGCAAACTTGCTGAGGGCGCACTCAATCCCACTTTCCATGTCGCTGGCCGGGGCGCCTGGCCAACACTCTCTGCGTGGACAACAATGAGATCATGAGAAACTGCACAGCCCCACTTGTAAACAATTAGAGATCTGGCATAAAGCTGGTTGTTTTTCTAAGGGTATAAAAGCAGGACCCTCTTGTATCCGAATCCAAAGCCTCACCTATGGGTGGACACACTGCACAGAAATTTTCCCAGTTCCCTGAGACTCTTTGGCATCAGCTGCAATGGGGCTTCCCAGCTTGAAGTGTGGGCCTGGATGATGATTCGGTGGTAATCTCGGTTCTCTCTATTTGATGCATTGCTAATTTTCCTCTGTACTTTACTTATATCTATCTCTGATTTGATTTATTGTACTTATTTACTATATAGACATATATACCCAATTCACGTTAGTGTACTTGTTTGCTTTAGTGTGCTTATTCGCTTTAGTGTGCTTGTTTAATAAACTGTGCATGTTATACAGCTAGTGTGTGGTCATTTTGTTGCGTACCCTGCCTGTCAGCAGAACAGTATTTTACAGGTATTTTCACCTTCTGCAGTTCACAGACTACCTTCTGTAATCTTCTGCAAGTCAAAGTTACTTGTAAATATTTAGTATATTAATGGAAAAAAACCGAAACAGCTGTTTTATTTCATAGTAACTATCAGACATCTCTCCCTCTCATAAACACACCAAGATAATTATAAATTGCTTATCATGCACACCTGTGATGGGTTGACCTTGGCTGGTCACCAGGTGCCCACCAAGCCGCCCTATCACTCCCCCTCCTCAACAGGACATGGGAGAAAATATGATGAAAAGCTCATAGGTCAAGATGAGGACAGGAAGATCACTCAGCAATTACAGTCACGGGCAAAACACACTCCACTTGGGGAAGATTAATTTAATGTATTGCAAATTAATCACAGAGTAGGATAATGAGAAATAAGAACAAATCTAAAAACACCTTCCCCCCACTGCTCCCTTCTTCCCAGGCTCAACTTCACTCCTAACTCTTCTACCTCCTCCTTCCCTCTCCTTCTTCACTGATCTTGGTGTCTGCAGGGCTGTTTCTTTCACGTATTCTCACTCCTCTCCCAGCTGCTGTTGTGCAGTGGTTTTTACCCTTTCTGTAATATATTATCACAGAGGCACTACCAACATTGCCAATTGGCTCAGCTTTGGCCAGCAGCAGGTCTGTCTTGGAGCCAGCTGGAATTGGCTCTTTCGGACATGAGGGCAGCTTCTGGCGTCTTCTCACAGAAGCCACCCCTGCAGTCCCCCCAAACCTTGCCACATAAACTCAGTATGTGTCAATAACAGTGGTTGCAGGTTTTTTTCTTGCCATGCATCACAATGTCACAGAATCACAGAATGGTTGAGTTTGGAAGGGACCTCCTGAAGTCATCTGGTCCAACCTCCCTGCTAAAGCAGGGCCACCTAGAGCTGGTTGTCCAGGACCATGTACAGATGGCTTTTGAATATCTCCAAGGTGGGAGGCTCCACAACCTCCCTGGGCAGCTTGTTCCAGTGCTCAGTCACCTTCACAGTAAAAATGTGTTTCCTGATGCTCAGACGGAACCTCCTGTGCTTCTGTTTGTGCCCATTACCTCTGGTCCTGTCACTGGGCACCACTGAAAAGAGCCTGGCTCCATCCTCTTTGCACCCTCCCTTCAGGTGTTTATATACATTGATGAGATCCCCCCTGAACCTTCTCTTCTCCAGGCTAAACTGTCCCAGCTCTCTCAGCCTTTCCTCATAGGAGAGATGCTCCAGTCCCTTAATCATTTCCTAGCATTACAAAGCATATTTTCAGACATGTACATAATTCCTTACAACTGACACTCAAGTTTGTATCCAAGGCTCATCCCAAACACTTGGTATGATTTGCATGACTACACAGAGGACACAAGCATTTTTGCATCCATCGTGAAAGGCCTTGAAGCCAATGAAAGCCCTTTGGCTTCTCCAAGTTTTGCATCGGCTTCCAAAACAGACTATAGCCCCGTAACACTATCATCATCTATTCCTGTTCCTGCTGTCATCCTAGTCAGGTAGCTGGCACTCTGGGACCCAAGAAATACTTTTTTTTAATCCTTCTTCCTAGTGGTCAGGGACTGGTCTCTTTTGCTGTCTCAGCTTGGCATTAGAAGATATGCTTATGCACTGTGTCCCACATTGGCCACACACACCCTGTAAATGAGAGCCTGGCGCAGAGACACCTGCTTAGTGCCAGCCCGTTCCAACTCAACCTGATGTATGTTCACGGCATAGCATTTTGCATAGTGCTAGTACAGATCTAAAAGGAGTAAAATTGATTGACACTACCAAATGGTAGATTTTAAGGTCCCACCACCTGGCAGATGCGTTCCCCTCTGCGAGTGAATTAAGACTACAGACTCTCACCTCAGCCTTCAGGCAGCACATTTCCAAGGAGAAAACAATGCTGAGTTCAGGCATTACTCTGCCTGGGCAGTCTTCTCAGCACAAGCTGTCAGCACACTCAGCATCAATTGAAACTGAATAGTTAGTCTTAAACTGCTATATCAGCACATGCAAGCATTCATCTTTATCTGAGCATCAGGAGCTTTCAGAAGTGTTTAGCTTCCCCCCCCCCCCCCCCCCCAGTTGTTACATTTAGTAGTACTGCAATATATTATGCGGAAGTGTTATTCTCTGATACCACCGTGCTAAGCAGCGTGCAACATAAAACAAAGATAGCCCCTGACCCAAAAGCTCGCAACTTAAGTAATCCGAAATAGTTGTCCAATTTATGTTGCAGCAATAGATTCAGTTTCAATTCACACATTTGGATTCAATGGAAACCCATGGGGATTTTACCAATGGATTTTATTTAATACAGAACAAGGCTTAAAAACAAATATTGTTTATCATTGAGATAAACCCACTGTTTTATAGAAAAATAACTACAAGTAAATTCATGTTCAATTTTTGAATTCAGGAATGGTTTTGATTGATCAGCCTATGAGCTCTGTACTGGTATAACATCACCGTTTGTTATACTAGTATAAACAAAGTTTAAGAAGGTGTCCTGATTTCAGTGCAGAAATAAAATTGAACCTTTCTGGAAACACTAGTGTCACTAATATTGGAATTCCTGTATTTAGGGCCAAAATGAGAGAGAGCCTTGTCACTTGCAATGAATTTAGAAAAGGCAAAACATCTTTCCTCTTGACTGTCTTAGGACATGTTCAATTGGACCACTTCTAATAACAAACCTGAAGCTCTGATATTTTCTTCTTAATGAAGTTACTTGCCAATGTGTAATTGTGATGGTGGCTAGTCTCCTAAAGCATTTTGCTTGTGCATAGATTTCTACGTTGTTTCTTATAAATATAATAACATATGGTCAATAGTTTTCCATTGCTTTAAGTGGATTTATGTATTGCAGTTTTCATTATAAGAGTTTTTGTTACCATTGATTTAATTGGTAGACCGTACATATTCAGTACATATTTATTAGCTGTACTTCATATCTATTTTCTTTTTTTTTTTATGTCTTGTAGCATTTGGTACAAGTTAGGTAGGGAGTAGGGCGATAAATTATAATGGCAATTTCTGCATATTTACACTAAATTAGAAGTAGAAAAGCTCCTGATCCTGCCACTTCTGTTTGTATCAAGCTCCTGGGTAAATTTCCCTGTGATAATTTCAAGATGGGCATCTTATATAACATATATGACAGTAAGATCCATTGATCATAGAAGTAATGCAGCTTCAATATCTACCTTCTATTAAAATAGGTATATTGGGATTATGGCTGAAAACAAATGGTGGCAATAAGTTTTCCTTTTTGAGCAGGCGTTTTAATAAATCTGGTGTTTATAAAATTATGTATTTTATGTTCAGAGAGTAAAACAGATCGATGCATTTTGGTGGTGTTGAAGACTTTTTTTCCAAATGCTTCTTTTTTCATTTTTAACATCTGACAGGTTTCAGGTCATTCAAATACTAGCGTCACAATATTGGAATTCCTGTATTTAGGGCCAAAATGAGAGAGAGCCTTGTCACTTGCAATGAATTTAGAAAAGGCAAAACATCTTTCCTTCTAACACTTTGTTACTTCTTGTATTGCATTTATGTGGCAAGGCTTTGGGGGTGGGGGGGGGCAGGGGAAACCACAGGGGTAGCTGCTCCATTGGATGAAGCCAGTTCCAGCTGGCTCCAAGACAGACCCACTGCTGGCCAAAGCTGAGCCCATCAGTGATGCTGTTGGTGCCTCCCTGATAACATATTGAAGAAAGGGTAAAACATGCTGCACAGCAGCTGCAAGAGAGAGGAGAGAGAAAATGTGAAACAACTTTGCAGACACAAAGATCAGTGAAGAAGGAGGGGGAGGAGGTGTTCCAGGTGCCAGAGCAGAGATTCCCCTGTAGACCATGAAGATGACCATGGTGAAGCAGGCTGTCCCTCCTGCAGCCCATGGAGGACCCCACACTGGAGCAGATATCCACACTGCAGCCTGCGGAGAGCCCACACTGGAGCAGGCTCCTGGCAGGAACCGTGGGCTGTGGAGAGGAGCCCACACTGGAGAAGGTTTTCTGGCAGGACCTGTGTCCCTGCAGGTGACCCAGGCTGGAGCAGTCTGTTCCTGAAGCACTGCACCCCGTGGAAAGGACCCATGCTAGAACAATTCTTAAAGAACTGCAGCCTGTGGGAAGGACCCACAATGGAGCAGTTTGTGAGGACTGTATCCCATGGGAGGGACCTCATGCTGGAGCAGAAGAACAGCCATGAGGAGGAAGGAGTGGCAGAGACAAAGCATTATGAACTGACTGCATCCCCCGTTCCCCAACCTCCCCTGTGCTGCTCGGTGGGGGAGGAGGTAGAAGAGTCAGGAGTGAAGTTGAGCCTGGGAAGAAGGGGGTGGGGGGAAGGTGGTTTTAGTTTTGTCTTTGTTTCTCACTGCCCTACTGTATTTTCAGTTGGCAATAAGTTAAATTAACCTTCCCCAAGTCAAGTCTAGTTTGCCCATGACAGTAACTGCTGAGTGATCTCCCTGTCCTTATGTTGACTCACAAGGTTTTTTGTTGTATTTTCTCCCCCCCTGCCCTGCTGAGGAGGGGGAGTGAGAGAGCAGCTGGGTGGGCACCTGGTGACCAGCAAGGTCAACCCACCGCTTGAATGTTCCTTCTGTCCCAGGTATGGGAAATATTTCGAAGCTATAATATGTCACTGTTAACATTTTCAGAACATGATTAGTCTTGCCATAACATAATTGAACAACATTGACACTGAGCACCTACTGTAACAAACCGCATTCCACAATTCTGGCAATATTAACAACACAAGCAGCAATGTCAAGATAATATCTACATTCAGTTTATAAGATAAGCTATTTTTCGCCATAACAAACTGAGAAGTAATGCAATGAATAACTTCCAAAAGTAACCTGACCCCAACAGTCAGCTTGCATTTTAACTGCTGATTTATATTAGCTAGCTGTCACAAATAACTCCCCTAAAACAGTTCCCAAAGTGGGCAAACAGGGAAAGGAAGAGGAAAAACAACATGTCTGTTTCTCACTTCCTCTACCCTATCTCTCTCTCTAGCTTTTTCCTCTATCTCGCCTTTTCATTCACTCTCGGTCTCGCACTCACATTCTCGCCTTTGCTGTCTCTGTCTCTCTCTTGCTCCCTCCCTCAATCTCACTGTCTCTCCCTTAATCACTTTCTTGCTCCCTTCCTCTATTTTTTTTGCTCTAGCACTCACATGGTTTCTTGCTTTCTCTTCGTCGAGCTCTCTCTTTTCCTCTCTTGCCTTCTTTCTCTCTCTGTCTCTTGCACTTGCACCCCACTTTCCCTCTCTCACTTGCTCTGCATCTATATCTCCCCCACTTCAACTCACTTGGTCTCTTGTGCTCTTTCTCACGCTTCCTCTCTCCCTCACGCTTCTGCTGTCTCTCTCGGTTTGCCTGTCCCCTGTCTGCTCTCCCTCTCCCCTCCCCCCCTTCTCACTGTTTCTCCCTCCCTTTCTCTTGCTCTCTTCCAATCTTACCCTCCCTCTCTGTCCTTCTCTCTCCTCATCTCTCTCCCCCCATCTTTCTTTTAGTAGCTCTCTTTTCCAGTCTTCTTTCTCCCCGTTCCTCTTTTCCTCTCCCTCTTTTTCCTCATTCTTCCCCCTTCTGTTTCTTTCTCTGTCTCTTTCTAACATTTCCTTTCTCCTTCTTTGTCTCTCTTTTGCTCTCTTTCTTTCTCTCTCTTTAAAAATCTCTCACCATCTCTTTCTCACCCCCTATTTATCTATTTCCCCCTTTGTTTTCTCTCTCCCCCCCCCACCTTTCTCTGTTGTGGGTTAACGCTGGTAGGCAGCTAAGCCCCACAACAGCCACTCACTCAGTCCCTCCCAATGGGAGAGGGAAGAGAATCAGAAGGGTAAAAGTGAGAAAATTCATGGGTTAAGATAAAGACAGTTCAGTAGGGAAAGCAAAAGATGTACGTACAAGCAAAGCAAAATAAGGAATTTGTTTACTACTTCCCATCTTACTTTTCCAGGAAAGCAGGGCTTCATCACATGTAATGGTTACTTGGGAAGACAAATGCCAAATCTCCAAACTTCCCCCCTTCCTCCTTCTTCCCCACAGCTTTTATTGCTGATCACAATGTCATATAGTATGGAATATCCCTTCGGTCAGTTGGGGTCAGCTGTCCTGGCTGTGTCACCTCCCAACTTCTTGTGCACCCCCAGCCTACTCGCTGGGGGTGGGCAGAGTGAGAAACAGAGGCGGTCTTGATGCTGTGTAAGCACTGCTCAGCAATAGCTAAAACATCGGTGTGCTATCAACACTATTTCGGTCACAAATCCAAAACACAGCACCATACGAGCTCCTCTGAAGTAACTCTGTCCCAGTCAAAACCAGTACATTGCCCTTTCTTGATCTTGCCAACTCCCCAACAACATTTTTTGACTTAAAAAAAAAACCAAAGAAGAAACGGGACAATAAAAGTCTAATTGGAAAAAAAAAAAACAAACCCCAAAGAAACACATTTTCCACTGGAATTTTCCATACCTATTTTATCTATATCACTCTCGATAAATTTAACTCACAAACACAATAAATGAAAGCTGTTATCAACACAGAATATCAACAACTGTAACTGTTGTTAAAAGACATTTTATGGTATCCCACTGTGTTTTAGCAAAGTTAAATGAAAACACTGAAATTGACTTGCAATACTACAATAAGCGTTGTGGCACAAATTTCTCTACATAAATCCTTCAGATTAAAAGGCAAAGCATTCCTGACAATCTGTGACAGAGTGAAATCCAACCAGCACTCAACATATCAAAGACCAGGAAGCTCCATTCCATTAAATATTTAGGTCCTTCAAATACAAAACCAAAGCAGCAAAGCAAGACAGACAGAACCAACCAACCAACCAACCAACCAACCAGAACAACCTTACCTTTCACAAGCTCGGACAGTCCATGCAGCAATTATCCATAATGAGATACTAAAAACCAACAGTACAGTTCCTGGACATATTGTCATTAAAGTCTTCATAACAAAACGGGTATTGAAGTTTATCTTATTTAACGCTCCAATGCTTCTAGATGATGCATCAGTGAAAAGTTTGCTATGCAAAAGCATAACTCTGGCAATAAGATACAGCCTTAAGAACATTGGTATAGATAAAATAATATCCACATCAGCTGTTGTTGTGGATGGAGCATAAGAAAAGGCAAGCCGGGCTGTCCATGTGAATGTATAGTTCCCAGGTATGGGATGTATAGCACATACAAGTATTTCCAAGCAGATAAAGAAAATACGCTCATAAGTCATGGCTATTCTCCAGTCATCTGCTCCATTGTCCACCATGAATAACTGAAATGATAAAATATAAGGTTAACTTTAGTATGCCATTAACAAACTTTGTTATAATTCCATTTTAAAATAATAATACCATTGTTTTCAGAGCTGCTAATGACCAATAAACCCAAAAGAAAGATGCCATTTCAGCAAATGACATTACTAAGTCACTACTAAGTGAATTCAATTTTGGTTAAGCCAAAATTAATGTTTCTGTGCACTATTTTAAAAACTGTATATGAAACTGAATTTCGACATATTATTTAATAAGATCTTTTCATATTTTTGTTTTTCACTTTTGATAAAACTCTGCCAATTTAAACCTCATTCCTTCAAAATCAATTGCTTATTCAAAGTTCATAGAATTAAGAAAAAAATTAAGAAAGGTTTTTTCAGGATGGAAATCTAAATTACAAATTGAAAATACTTTCTGCACTACAACATTAAGACTTCTTTAGAGCACATCAGTGCTTCAGACCAGAGATATTAACACTTCAGTAGAACTATTCAAGCTTTCTTCAAACTTCAGGTACCAATATAGACCATCACAGGCTGTAAAACCATCCAAGAAATTACATAAAGACTCTAAAAGATAGACCATAGTGAAAAATCAGTTTAACTGTACCTCAGCTACTAGCAATACCTGAACTAGCTGTTTTAAAGCTAGGTTGACAATGTCTAAATGAACTGTAGTCACATCTTAAGAAAAAGAAAAAGAAAAAGAAAAAGAAAAAGAAAAAGAAAAAGAAAAAGAAAAAGAAAAAGAAAAAGAAAAAGAAAAAGAAAAAGAAAAAGAAAAAGCAGAGGCCTGCAAACACCAGAGTAGCCTAGGCAGCCAGGTGGGGTCTATTAGCAGCTGAAAATTAAATGCACATGTATGTATGTCCTTGCAGAATCAAAGCCTTTGCCTTCAGTTTACCACCCAGGAATAAAAGTAATAAAACACTTCACGCTGTTTAGTAAATGTTGTTCCCAAAGATTTATTAATTACTTAATTGAACAATATTTGTCAGTAGCAGAGAGTAGGGATATGCAAGGTAACTTTTCAAAAAAGTAACAGAAGACCTTCACACCACATCCTGTCTGAATCTAGACAAGGCTGTTCAGTAAATATGTAATCGGAAATAAAAAACTTTTGCAGGATTTTTAAAGTTAGATTATTCAAAAACTTAGAAGTAATTTAAGGGGTGGCAAGGTGAAATACACAAAGAATGTCCTTCTGAACATAAGTATTTCCAGCATGATACACACCACTTAGAGGGCCAAACAAGCAATTCCTCATCTGCGTTGCTTTTTGCCCCTTTCCATCCTTCAAAAGTTTAGAAATGCGAGCCTGAACTCTCTGTATATGTCCTTCAGAGATCCAAAACCACATTCTACCTCTTCCTCCCAACATATTCAGTTTGTCTTCCAGAAAATTGCTCTAGTTCTTTGTTTAAGAGAGTGATAACAAGTTAACTTTACTGTAGTTGGACTGGCACTAAAAGAAAGAAGTTAGCCACAGTTAGAAACAAACAAAACAAACAAACAAAAAAACAAAAGCAAACAAAAAAAAAAGCAACCCAAATTATTTTATTTTTGGACCTGTTTTCTGTTCCTTCATGTTCCTTCTCTTTACCTTAGGTATAGTTATTACCTCCACTGCAATACTATTAAAACCAAAGATAGTGTTAAAATAAGCTAAAGAAACACACTCAGTGAATTCAATGTATGCAACATGAGCACATACACTTTCTTTTCCCTGTGGTCTTTCTGAAGACTTTGTATGCTAGATATAAAAATTAAATTCATACTGTTAGGAAGGCAAATCTATCTATTTACTACCGAAAGACAGTTGGTTTGCATTTAGCAAATGTATTATTTGATATTAAGGGGCAAAGGGGAAAACTTTCAAAATAGAGGCTCAAGTGCATTTGATTCTTGTGATTAGCCTGTAAATGCTGTCAGATCACTCAAATGGCAAAAGAGCTATAAAGAGGTCCAGGTATTTACAGCACCCAGAATACCGATGAATAGTAACCATACTGAATATGAGACAGATAATATCAAATTCCGTCAAACATTGTGTGGTTTTCTGAAGAAAAGAATAAATGAATGACAGCTGACCATTTCAGTTCTCAGATACATATCAAATAGATGTTAAATCAGAAGTGCTTTAAAATGTCTTTTAAAGTTGCAGAATATGCTGGAAAAGCAACAGTCTTTTGTCCTCCCTTTTTACCTACTGTCTTCACAGATTTCAATGTGAATACTATATGCAGAAAGGCAATTCAAGCAAAATGATACCTTAAATATTGATTCAATTCAAAAGATGAGAATAGAAGAATGTTGAGTTAAACATCAAAATTTGATCTTACAATTTTCATAAAATTATATTTAATCACTTCTTAAAAAAACTTGGCACTGGCCCACCTCTCAAGTGTGTCAAGGTCCCTCTGGATGGCATCCCTTCCCTCCAGCGTATTGACCGAATCACATAGCTTTGTGTCATCAGCAAACTTGCTGAGGGCACACTCAGTCCCGCTGTCCATGTCGCCGACAAAGATGTTAAACAGGATCGGTTCCAACACCGACCCCTGAGGGACACCACTTGTCACTAGTCTCTCCTAATGCTTTATCTTTAATCATTCTGCCATTTCTTGCTTATGTATTACAATATCGAATTATTTAAAAAAGGTGCAATTTGGTTTTCGGTAAGAGCAAAGATGGTTAAGACCTTGCAGCAGTAGTTTGGCTTGGTGTTCAAATACGAATTTCCAAATGATGGTGTATGAAATCTTTTCCACAGTGTTGTACCTACTACTACTTTCGTTTTCTTCCTAGTAGCTGGTGCAGTGCTGTGTTTTGGCTTTAGTCTGAGAATAATGCTGATAACGCACCGATGGTTTAGTTGTTGCTCAGTAGCACTTACCCAGACCAAGGACTCACGCTCTGCCAGTGAGGAGGGGCACAAGAAGCTGGGAGGGAGTAGAGACAGGACACCTGACCCGAACTAGCCAAAGGGGTATTCCATACCACAGCATCTCATGCTCGGTATGTAAACTGGGGGAGTTACCCCAAAGGGCCAGGTCGCTGCTCGGGTTGGGCTGGGTATCGGTTGGCGGGTGGTGAGCGATTGTATTGTGCATCGCTGCTGGTTATTAGTTGGGGGTTTGGTTTTTTTTGCTTTCCTTTCCCCTTCTACTTTTATATCTCTGTCTCTCCTTGCTATTTCCTTTTTTATTATCATTATTAGTAGTAGTATATTTTGTTTTATTTTAACCTGCAGGTTTTACATAAGTTCAATACTTCTCTGAATGCCTCCTGGGAAGGGGGAAGGTGTGGGGGAGGTGATTGAGTGGCTGCGTGGTACTTAGTTACCAGCTGGGCTTAAACCATGACAGAATGCTAAGTGGAAGAAGAGGGAAGAGAACTCCAGTGACACAAAAGTTGTCACTCGCCACCTCCTCTGGATAGACTGATGCCCAGCCAGTTCCTGAGCAAAAGAGGGCAAACCCCCTAAAGCCCCTTCTTTTCCCTTTTATTGCTGAGCATGACGTTATATGTCATGGAATAGCTCTTTGGTTGGGTCAGGTCATCTGCCCAGTTCCCTCCTAGCCTATTGCGCAACCCTTCCTCCCCCAGTCTATTCACTAGGAGGACAGAGTGAGAAAGAGAGATGGCTTGATCCTGTGCAAACACTGTTCAGCAGTAGCTGGAATATTAGTGTGTTAGCAGTACTGTTTTGATAAAAAATCCAAAACACAGCACTATATGAGCTGCTTTGAAGAAAATTAACCGTATCCTAGCCAGGCCTAGTACATATCACAGAATCACAGAATCACAGACTGGTTTGGGTTGGAAAGGGCCTTAAGATCATCTAGTTCCAACCCCCTGCCATGGGCAGGGACACGTCACATTAAACCATGTCACCGAAGCTCTGTCCGACCTAGCCTTGAACACCGCCAGGGATGGAGCATTCACAACTTCCTTGGGCAACCCATTCCAGTGCCTCACCACCCTCACAGTAAAGAACATCTTCCTTATATCTAATCTAAGCTTCCCCTGTTTAAGTTTGAACCCGTTACCCCTTGTCCTACCACTACAGTCCCTAATGAAGAGTCCCTCCCCAGCATCCTTATAGGCCCCCTTCAGATACTGGAAGGCCACTATGAGGTCTCCATGCAGCCTTCGCTTCTCCAGGCTGAACAGCCCCAACTTCCTCAGTCTGTCTTCATACGGGAGGTGCTCCAGCCACCTGATCATCCTCGTGGCCCTCCTCTGGACTTGCTCCAACAGCTCCATGTCCTTCTTATGTTGAGGATGCCAGAACTGTACACAACACTCCAAGCGAGGTCTTACGAGAGCAGAGTAGAGGGGTAGGATCGCCTCCTTTGACCTGCTGGTCACGCTTCTTTTGATGCAGCCCAGGATAAGGTTGGCTTTCTGGGCTGCGAGCGCACACTGCCAGCTCATGTTAAGTTTCTCATCAACCAACACCCCCAAGTCCTTCTCCGCAGGGCTGCTCTCAATCTCTTCTCTGCCCAACCTATAGATGTGCCTGGGATTGCCCCGACCCAGGTGTAGGACCTTGCACTTGGCTTGGTTGAACTTCATGAGGTTGGCATTGGCCCACCTCCCAAGCGTGTCCAGGTCCCTCTGGATGGCATCCCTTCCCTCCAGCGTATTAACCGGTCCACACAACTTGGTGTTGTCGGCAAACTTGCGGAGTGCACACTCAATCCCACTTTCCATGTCGCTGACAAAGATGTTGAACAAGATTGGTCCCAACACTGACCCCTGAGGGACACCACTCATTACTGGTCTCCAATAGGACTGAGCCGTTTACCATAACTCTTTGTGTGCGGCCATCGAGCCAGTTCTTTATCCACTGAGTGGTCCATCTATCAAATGTATGTCTCTCCAATTTAGAGACAAGGATGTCGTGTGGGACCTTGTTAAATGCTGTCTTTGTAGATGACATCAACTGCTCTGCCCCTATCCATCAGTTCTGTAGCCCCATCATAGAAGGCCACCAAATTGGTCAGGCAGGATTTGCCCTTAGTGAAGCCATGTTGGCTGTCACCAACCACCTTGTTCTTTTTCATGTGCTTTCCAGGAGTATCTGCTCCAAGATTCTGCCAGGCACAGAGGTGAGACTGACTCATCTGTAGTTCCCTGGGTCTTCCACCTTCCCCTTCTTGAAAATGGGGGTTATATTTAACTTTTTCCAGTCGTCGGGAACTTCACCTGACTGCCATGATTTTTCAAATATGATGGACAGTGGCTTAGCAACTTCATTCGCCAGCTCCTTCAGAACCTGCGGATGGATTTCATCAGGTCCCATGGACTTGTGCACATTCAGGTTCTTAAGATGGTCTTGAACCTGATCGTCTCCTACAGTGGGCCTAAGGTCTCCATTCTCATAGTCCCTGCATCTGCCTTCCAAGACTTGGGTGGTGTGGTCAGAGCATTTGCCAGTGAACTCTGAGGCAAAGAAGTCATTGAGAACCTCAGCCTTCTCCAAATCCAGGGTAGCCAGTTCTCCCGATAGCTTCCTGAGAGGGCCCACATTGTCCCTATTCTGTCTTTTGTTAGCAACATACCTATAGAAGCCTTTCCTGTTATCTTTCACATCCCTTGCCAGATTTAATTCTAACTGGGCCTTAGCTTTCCTGACCTGGTCCCTCGCTTCCCAGGCAATATCCCTGTATTCTTCCCAGGCTGCCTGTCCTCGCTTCCATCTTTTATAAGCTTCTTTTTTCCCCTCTAATTTTCCTCAGCAGCTCCTTATCCATCCATGGAGGTCTCCTGGCCCTCCTGCTGCATTTCCTTCTAGTCGGGACGCAACACTCCTCAGCTTGGAGCAAGTGATCCTTGAATATCAGCCAGCAGTCTTGGGCCCCCCTGCCCTCTAGGGCTTTAACCCATGGAACCTTACTAAGCAGGTTCCTGAAGAGGCCAAAGTCTGCTCTCTTGAAGTCCAGGGCAGTGAGCTTGCTGCATGCCCTTCTCACTGTCCTGAGGATCTCGAACTCTACCATCTCATGATCGCTACAGCCAAGGCTTCCCTGGAGCGTCACATTTCCAACCAGCCCCTCCCTTTTTGTGAGCATGAGATCAAGCATGGCACCTCTCCTTGTCAGCTCCTCTATTACTTGCAAGAGGAAGTTGTCTTCCACACAATCGAGGAGCATCCTGGATTGCTTGTGCCTGGCCATACCATCCCTCCAACAGATATCAGGATGGTTGAAGTCCCCCGTGAGGACAAGGGCCTGCGAGTGTGAGGCTGCCCCTATCTCTCCATAGAGGGCTTCATCCACAGAGTCCTCTTGATCAGGCGGTCTGTAACAGATCCCCACAGTACTGTCCCCCATCGCTGTTCTCCCTTTGACCCTGACTCCTGCTAGTATCTGAAACAGCACAGTGAGGATTACATACCTAGAAATTATTGATATCCCTTTCCTAATAATTAGCCCTGCTAAGTTTTTTGTTGTGCCCCTCCCCCATCTTGCTGAGCAGAGAGATCTGAGAGGCTGGGTGGGTATTTGGCTGTTAGCCTAGGTCAATCCACCACACACCGGTTAGTGAGATTTCTTTCGGACAGCACAAAAATTTAATGGATCTTTTCATTGTAAAGAAATTGTTTTCCTTTTTTTTTTTTTTTTTTCAGGTACCTTGATCAGCAGAATGTTACAAGCAAGTTCCTTGGAGCAATGTGGTTGATTTCAATAACATTTATATCCATTGGATATGGTGACATGGTACCTAATACATACTGTGGGAAAGGAGTCTGTTTATTTACTGGAATCATGGTGAGTTTTTCAAAATTTATTCACTGGATATGAGATCAAGTTTGTTGGAATTAATCCCTAAACTCATGGTAATAATAACTGTGCAAACACTCTTTTTAAATATTCTTCTAGTGTATGCTAATATCTGAAACAGCACAGTGAGGATTACATACCTAGAAATTACTGATACCCCTTTCCTAATAATTTGCCCTGCTATCCAGAGAAAATGCACAGCATGACATTCAGTCAGTGGGACATAAAAGACCGTTGCCCTACATCTGCTATGGAAAACAGCAGGTATGTCATAGAGAAAGTGTGCTATAATCTCAGAACTAAGTGATCCTACTAGCATAATCACAGGTAACATTCCCTAAGAGGCAATGCTTCCTAGCACAAATGTGTCCATGTAGCCTATCTTATTTCTTTCCAGGTATGAAATGCATTCACTGAATTTCAGAAAGCACTAAGTGATTATTTTTGTTTTCTGAATTTGTGGTAAGTACTTGGCACTTCCCACAATAAAGTCTTTAGAAAAACTGATTCTGCAACCACAGATATGTAAACACTCAGCAATTCATAAAGTGAAACATTACCTGAATTTCCCTTGCATGGTATACTATAACGAGCCCAAGCAGGATAATAGTGGAGAAACTAATAAGGCATTTTAGAGCGAGGGAATACAGAGAGTCCTGCAACAGAAAGACACCACCGTCCGTCAGAGACCCACACGGACGGGACCCTTCCCGCCCCACTGGGCTCCTCCCCAGCCCCACTGCGAGCAGCGGACTGGGAGGGGAGGGAGGGTCGCCTCGCCTTACGGGATCGGGGGATGCCTCATGGTGGGACCGGGGGAGGGGAGACACATCGCCTCATGGTTGCGGAACCGCGGCGGGGGGGGTGTGCATCTCGTCTCAGGGCGGAGGACCGGTGGGCCCCACACGGCGGTGCCGGGGGATCAGGGCAGCTCTCCTCAGGGCGAGGGACGCCTCACAGCAGGGCCGGGCGAGGGCCGAACAGTCCTGCCGCGCTGGGCTCTTAAGAGAAACGAAGTGATGCTGGGGTCGGACGGCAGCCGCCTTTCCGCGAGTACGGCGGCGCGGGGCGGCTAGACCGCACGGATTCGAACGGCTGACAGGAGAGTGCAGCTGCCTCGCCCACGGGCCGAGGCGGGCACGGAGCCCGCGGCAGGGGCATGGGGTGTGGGTGGGGTGTGGGTCCTTCTTATGTTGAGGATGCCAGAACTGTACACAACACTCCAAGCGAGGTCTTACGAGAGCAGAGTAGAGGGGTAGGATCGCCTCCTTTGACCTGCTGGTCACGCTTCTTTTGACGCAGCCCAGGATAAGGTTGGCTTTCTGGGCTGCGAGCGCACACTGCCAGCTCATGTTAAGTTTCTCATCAACCAACACCCCCAAGTCCTTCTCCGCAGGGCTGCTCTCAATCTCTTCTCTGCCCAACCTATAGATGTGCCTGGGATTGCCCTGACCCAGGTGTAGGACCTTGCACTTGGCTTGGTTGAACTTTATGAGGTTGGCATTGGCCCACCTCTCAAGGGACACCACTCATTACTGTTTTCCAACTGGCCCTTGAGCCAATGACCACAACTCTTTGTGTGTGGCCATCCATCCAATTCTTTAACCACTGAGTGGTCCATCTATCAAATTGATGTCTCTCCAATTTAGAGACAAGGATGTTGTTCCTGTAACCCCCATCCCCTCTTTGATGCTTGGGGGGACATGTAGAAAAATTGGGAGTGAGGAAACCTAATGAAGTTCAACAACGGCAAGCGTAGTGTACTGCATCTGGGGAGGAAGAACCCCAAGTACCATTACATGTTGGGGGCTGACCTACTAGAGAGCAGTTCAACTGAGAAGGACCTGGGAGTATTGGTGGATGATAGGTTGACAATGAGCCAGCAGTGTGCCCTTGCAGCCTGGACACCTGGCCCAAACTCCAAATCACCTTGTATTGCATCCTCAGGTGATGACCAAAATCCCTTTGAAACTTCCAGTGACTATATTTTTCCTTTTTAGTTCAGAAAAAGAATGACCTTTATTATAGGTCTGAAAAATATGAGAAATTACTTTATGCAACCAAATGACAAAGGATGGCCCCCGCGCAGTTAGTTCTCACTGTCACCTCGGGCCCTGAGGGCCCTGGAAAGCAGTGAGCTGTGTCCCGGGCTCTTGGCTCTCACGAATTTCAGAAAAGAGATCTCCTGTGACCTCTCTTATGGCCTGTGGGCACGGCCCGAGGCAGCAGCCAGGCCCCGAGGACCGTCTCCTCTCTAGGGCCGCGGCAAGGGCCTCGGAGCGAGGGCGCTGATGTTTTTGCACGTCTCCGCGAAGCGGCGGGGCATCGCTGGACAGCTCCGGAGGGCAGCACAGTGCCCGTGTTCTGGAGACGGCGCAGACGTGTGCGGCGGCGTTGGGGCCGGAAAGCCCCGCCGCGGCGGCCCTTTCCTCGCAGAGGGCGATCCCGGAAGCGAGCTCAGCGAATGCTCTCCCCGCCCACCTCGGGACCCCCCAGGTTTCCGTGGCGTAGGGCACGCCGGCGGCAGGGCTGGGGGCAAGGGTAACCTTTACTTGCGGGCGTGGCGGGAGACGGTGGCAGGGCGGATCGGGGGTCTCTCCACTACCTTACAGCGCAGCCGATCTCCCTCGACGAGATGGTCCTTGTTTTGGTCTGCCTGACCAATCGGACGCAGAGTCTGGATTCTACGGAAGCCAGGATGGGCCCTTCGTGGCGGCAACAGGACTCCCCCCTGCCGACCATAACGCATTGCGGAGGGTGTACCACCTGGTCCTCCTGCGGCTTTAACGCCTCTGACATGGAAACACCATTACAGTTCCAGACGGGCTTCTGCTCCGAACAGCAGCACGGCCAGGACAAGCGGAGTCTTCTCCAGCAGCCACAGCAGCAGCAGGAGAGCCCATGCCTCCAGTGCAACAACTGCACCTACTTTGGGTCCGCTGCGACAGCAGAGGGGGATAACGTGCCCTCGCTGCTCCCTACTTCTTTGCCCTTCTCGGGTGCCTTCAGGACTCACTCCTCTCCGCTTTCTATTTCCGCCTCCTCCCGGCAGGACAGCCAGTTGAACGTCAGTGAGCTCACCCCCTCCAGCCATGCCGGCTCGTCCAGGCAGCTCCACCAGTACCACCAGTGCCATAGCCTGCAGCATCAGCAAGCAGCCAGTCCTAGCAGCAGTGTCAGCAGCGGCAGCACTCACCATCGCCACTATCAGCAGCGTCGGGAGAGCAATCCCTTCGCCGAAATAGCCATGAGCAGCTGCAGGTACAATGGCGGCATCATGCGGCCGCTCAGCAACCCGAACTCATCCCGCAGGAACCTGCACGAGCTTGACTTCGAGTCTCAGCCGCTCCAGCCGCCGCTCGCCAGCCCTATAGCCGCTGCCCCTGAGATCGTGGTCTCCAAGCCCGAGGAGCACAACTCCAACAACCTGGCGCTCTACGGCCCCGGCGGCACGAGCAACGGCGGGGCCAAGTCCAGCAAGAAGAACCAGAACATCGGCTACAAGCTGGGGCACCGCCGGGCGCTCTTCGAGAAGCGCAAGCGCCTCAGCGACTACGCGCTCATCTTCGGCATGTTCGGCATCGTAGTCATGGTGATCGAGACAGAGCTATCCTGGGGCGCCTACACGAAGGTACCTGCTACACCGTCGGACCGCCTTCCTCTAGCTCTCGGCGCCGTCGACGCAGCCCGACCCACACCCCACCCACACCCCGTGCCCCTGCCGCGGGCTCCGTGCCCGCCTCGGCCCGCGGGCGAGGCAGCTGCACTCTCCTGTCAGCCGTTCGAATCCGTACGGTCTAGCCGCCCCGCGCCGCCGTACTCGCGGAAAGGCGGCTGCCGTCCGACCCCAGCATCACTTCGTTTCTCTTAAGAGCCCAGCGCGGCAGGACTGTTCGGCCCTCGCCCGGCCCTGCTGTGAGGCGTCCCTCGCCCTGAGGAGAGCTGCCCTGATCCCCCGGCACCGCCGTGTGGGGCCCACCGGTCCTCCGCCCTGAGACGAGATGCACACCCCCCCCGCCGCGGTTCCGCAACCATGAGGCGATGTGTCTCCCCTCCCCCGGTCCCACCATGAGGCATCCCCCGATCCCGTAAGGCGAGGCGACCCTCCCTCCCCTCCCAGTCCGCTGCTCGCAGTGGGGCTGGGGAGGAGCCCAGTGGGGCGGGAAGGGTCCCGTCCGTGTGGGTCTCTGACGGACGGTGGTGTCTTTCTGTTGCAGGACTCTCTGTATTCCCTCGCTCTAAAATGCCTTATTAGTTTCTCCACTATTATCCTGCTTGGGCTCGTTATAGTATACCATGCAAGGGAAATTCAGGTAATGTTTCACTTTATGAATTGCTGAGTGTTTACATATCTGTGGTTGCAGAATCAGTTTTTCTAAAGACTTTATTGTGGGAAGTGCCAAGTACTTACCACAAATTCAGAAAACAAAAATAATCACTTAGTGCTTTCTGAAATTCAGTGAATGCATTTCATACCTGGAAAGAAATAAGATAGGCTACATGGACACATTTGTGCTAGGAAGCATTGCCTCTTAGGGAATGTTACCTGTGATTATGCTAGTAGGATCACTTAGTTCTGAGATTATAGCACACTTTCTCTATGACATACCTGCTGTTTTCCATAGCAGATGTAGGGCAACGGTCTTTTATGTCCCACTGACTGAATGTCATGCTGTGCATTTTCTCTGGATAGCAGGGCAAATTATTAGGAAAGGGGTATCAGTAATTTCTAGGTATGTAATCCTCACTGTGCTGTTTCAGATATTAGCATACACTAGAAGAATATTTAAAAAGAGTGTTTGCACAGTTATTATTACCATGAGTTTAGGGATTAATTCCAACAAACTTGATCTCATATCCAGTGAATAAATTTTGAAAAACTCACCATGATTCCAGTAAATAAACAGACTCCTTTCCCACAGTATGTATTAGGTACCATGTCACCATATCCAATGGATATAAATGTTATTGAAATCAACCACATTGCTCCAAGGAACTTGCTTGTAACATTCTGCTGATCAAGGTACCTGAAAAAAAAAAAAAAAAAAAGGAAAACAATTTTTTTACAATGAAAAGATCCATTAAATTTTTGTGCTGTCCGAAAGAAATCTCACTAACCGGTGTGTGGTGGATTGACCTAGGCTAACAGCCAAATACCCACCCAGCCTCTCAGATCTCTCTGCTCAGCAAGATGGGGGAGGGGCACAACAAAAAACTTAGCAGGGCTAATTATTAGGAAAGGGATATCAATAATTTCTAGGTATGTAATCCTCACTGTGCTGTTTCAGATACTAGCAGGAGTCAGGGTCAAAGGGAGAACAGCGATGGGGGACAGTACTGTGGGGATCTGTTACAGACCGCCTGATCAAGAGGACTCTGTGGATGAAGCCCTCTATGGAGAGATAGGGGCAGCCTCACACTCGCAGGCCCTTGTCCTCACGGGGGACTTCAACCATCCTGATATCTGTTGGAGGGATGGTATGGCCAGGCACAAGCAATCCAGGATGCTCCTCGATTGTGTGGAAGACAACTTCCTCTTGCAAGTAATAGAGGAGCTGACAAGGAGAGGTGCCATGCTTGATCTCATGCTCACAAAAAGGGAGGGGCTGGTTGGAAATGTGACGCTCCAGGGAAGCCTTGGCTGTAGCGATCATGAGATGGTAGAGTTCGAGATCCTCAGGACAGTGAGAAGGGCATGCAGCAAGCTCACTGCCCTGGACTTCAAGAGAGCAGACTTTGGCCTCTTCAGGAACCTGCTTAGTAAGGTTCCATGGGTTAAAGCCCTAGAGGGCAGGGGGGCCCAAGACTGCTGGCTGATATTCAAGGATCACTTGCTCCAAGCTGAGGAGTGTTGCGTCCCGACTAGAAGGAAATGCAGCAGGAGGGCCAGGAGACCTCCATGGATGGATAAGGAGCTGCTGAGGAAAATTAGAGGGGAAAAAAGAAGCTTATAAAAGATGGAAGCGAGGACAGGCAGCCTGGGAAGAATACAGGGATATTGCCTGGGAAGCGAGGGACCAGGTCAGGAAAGCTAAGGCCCAGTTAGAATTAAATCTGGCAAGGGATGTGAAAGATAACAGGAAAGGCTTCTATAGGTATGTTGCTAACAAAAGACAGAATAGGGACAATGTGGGCCCTCTCAGGAAGCTATCGGGAGAACTGGCTACCCTGGATTTGGAGAAGGCTGAGGTTCTCAATGACTTCTTTGCCTCAGAGTTCACTGGCAAATGCTCTGACCACACCACCCAAGTCTTGGAAGGCAGATGCAGGGACTATGAGAATGGAGACCTTAGGCCCACTGTAGGAGAGGATCAGGTTCAAGACCATCTTAAGAACCTGAATGTGCACAAGTCCATGGGACCTGATGAAATCCATCCGCAGGTTCTGAAGGAGCTGGCGAATGAAGTTGCTAAGCCACTGTCCATCATATTTGAAAAATCATGGCAGTCAGGTGAAGTTCCCGACGACTGGAAAAAGTTAAATATAACCCCCATTTTCAAGAAGGGGAAGGTGGAAGACCCAGGGAACTACAGATGAGTCAGTCTCACCTCTGTGCCTGGCAGAATCTTGGAGCAGATACTCCTGGAAAGCACATGAAAAAGAACAAGGTGGTTGGTGACAGCCAACATGGCTTCACTAAGGGCAAATCCTGCCTGACCAATTTGGTGGCCTTCTATGATGGGGCTACAGAACTGATGGATAGGGGCAGAGCAGTTGATGTCATCTACAAAGACAGCATTTAACAAGGTCCCACACGACATCCTTGTCTCTAAATTGGAGAGACATACATTTGATAGATGGACCACTCAGTGGATAAAGAACTGGCTCGATGGCCGCACACAAAGAGTTATGGTAAACGGCTCAGTCCTATTGGAGACCAGTAATGAGTGGTGTCCCTCAGGGGTCAGTGTTGGGACCAATCTTGTTCAACATCTTTGTCAGCGACATGGAAAGTGGGATTGAGTGTGCACTCCGCAAGTTTGCCGACAACACCAAGTTGTGTGGACCGGTTAATACGCTGGAGGGAAGGGATGCCATCCAGAGGGACCTGGACACGCTTGGGAGGTGGGCCAATGCCAACCTCATGAAGTTCAACCAAGCCAAGTGCAAGGTCCTACACCTGGGTCGGGGCAATCCCAGGCACATCTATAGGTTGGGCAGAGAAGAGATTGAGAGCAGCCCTGCGGAGAAGGACTTGGGGGTGTTGGTTGATGAGAATCTTAACATGAGCTGGCAGTGTGCGCTCGCAGCCCAGAAAGCCAACCTTATCCTGGGCTGCATCAAAAGAAGCGTGACCAGCAGGTCAAAGGAGGCGATCCTACCCCTCTACTCTGCTCTCGTAAGACCTCGCTTGGAGTGTTGTGTACAGTTCTGGCATCCTCAACATAAGAAGGACATGGAGCTGTTGGAGCAAGTCCAGAGGAGGGCCACGAGGATGATCAGGTGGCTGGAGCACCTCCCGTATGAAGACAGACTGAGGAAGTTGGGGCTGTTCAGCCTGGAGAAGCGAAGGCTGCATGGAGACCTCATAGTGGCCTTCCAGTATCTGAAGGGGGCCTATAAGGATGCTGGGGAGGGACTCTTCATTAGGGACTGTAGTGGTAGGACAAGGGGTAACGGGTTCAAACTTAAACAGGGGAAGCTTAGATTAGATATAAGGAAGATGTTCTTTACTGTGAGGGTGGTGAGGCACTGGAATGGGTTGCCCAAGGAAGTTGTGAATGCTCCATCCCTGGCGGTGTTCAAGGCTAGGTCGGACAGAGCTTCGGTGACATGGTTTAATGTGACGTGTCCCTGCCCATGGCAGGGGGTTGGAACTAGATGATCTTAAGGCCCTTTCCAACCCAAACCAGTCTGTGATTCTGTGATTCTGTGATATGTACTAGGCCTGGCTAGGATACGGTTAATTTTCTTCAAAGCAGCTCATATAGTGCTGTGTTTTGGATTTTTTATCAAAACAGTACTGCTAACACACTAATATTCCAGCTACTGCTGAACAGTGTTTGCACAGGATCAAGCCATCTCTCTTTCTCACTCTGTCCTCCTAGTGAATAGACTGGGGGAGGAAGGGTTGCGCAATAGGCTAGGAGGGAACTGGGCAGATGACCTGACCCAACCAAAGAGCTATTCCATGACATATAACGTCATGCTCAGCAATAAAAGGGAAAAGAAGGGGCTTTAGGGGGTTTGCCCTCTTTTGCTCAGGAACTGGCTGGGCATCAGTCTATCCAGAGGAGGTGGCGAGTGACAACTTTTGTGTCACTGGAGTTCTCTTCCCTCTTCTTCCACTTAGCATTCTGTCATGGTTTAAGCCCAGCTGGTAACTAAGTACCACGCAGCCACTCAATCACCTCCCCCACACCTTCCCCCTTCCCAGGAGGCATTCAGAGAAGTATTGAACTTATGTAAAACCTGCAGGTTAAAATAAAACAAAATATACTACTACTAATAATGATAATAAAAAAGGAAATAGCAAGGAGAGACAGAGATATAAAAGTAGAAGGGGAAAGGAAAGCAAAAAAAAACCAAACCCCCAACTAATAACCAGCAGCGATGCACAATACAATCGCTCACCACCCGCCAACCGATACCCAGCCCAACCCGAGCAGCGACCTGGCCCTTTGGGGTAACTCCCCCAGTTTACATACCGAGCATGAGATGCTGTGGTATGGAATACCCCTTTGGCTAGTTCGGGTCAGGTGTCCTGTCTCTACTCCCTCCCAGCTTCTTGTGCCCCTCCTCACTGGCAGAGCGTGAGTCCTTGGTCTGGGTAAGTGCTACTGAGCAACAACTAAACCATCGGTGCGTTATCAGCATTATTCTCAGACTAAAGCCAAAACACAGCACTGCACCAGCTACTAGGAAGAAAACGAAAGTAGTAGTAGGTACAACACTGTGGAAAAGATTTCATACACCATCATTTGGAAATTCGTATTTGAACACCAAGCCAAACTACTGCTGCAAGGTCTTAACCATCTTTGCTCTTACCGAAAACCAAATTGCACCTTTTTTAAATAATTCGATATTGTAATACATAAGCAAGAAATGGCAGAATGATTAAAGATAAAGCATTAGGAGAGACTAGTGACAAGTGGTGTCCCTCAGGGGTCGGTGTTGGGACCGATCCTGTTTAACATCTTTGTCGGCGACATGGACAGCGGGACTGAGTGTGCCCTCAGCAAGTTTGCTGATGACACAAAGCTATGTGATTCGGTCAATACGCTGGAGGGAAGGGATGCCATCCAGAGGGACCTTGACACACTTGAGAGGTGGGCCAGTGCCAAGTTTTTTTAAGAAGTGATTAAATATAATTTTATGAAAATTGTAAGATCAAATTTTGATGTTTAACTCAACATTCTTCTATTCTCATCTTTTGAATTGAATCAATATTTAAGGTATCATTTTGCTTGAATTGCCTTTCTGCATATAGTATTCACATTGAAATCTGTGAAGACAGTAGGTAAAAAGGGAGGACAAAAGACTGTTGCTTTTCCAGCATATTCTGCAACTTTAAAAGACATTTTAAAGCACTTCTGATTTAACATCTATTTGATATGTATCTGAGAACTGAAATGGTCAGCTGTCATTCATTTATTCTTTTCTTCAGAAAACCACACAATGTTTGACGGAATTTGATATTATCTGTCTCATATTCAGTATGGTTACTATTCATCGGTATTCTGGGTGCTGTAAATACCTGGACCTCTTTATAGCTCTTTTGCCATTTGAGTGATCTGACAGCATTTACAGGCTAATCACAAGAATCAAATGCACTTGAGCCTCTATTTTGAAAGTTTTCCCCTTTGCCCCTTAATATCAAATAATACATTTGCTAAATGCAAACCAACTGTCTTTCGGTAGTAAATAGATAGATTTGCCTTCCTAACAGTATGAATTTAATTTTTATATCTAGCATACAAAGTCTTCAGAAAGACCACAGGGAAAAGAAAGTGTATGTGCTCATGTTGCATACATTGAATTCACTGAGTGTGTTTCTTTAGCTTATTTTAACACTATCTTTGGTTTTAATAGTATTGCAGTGGAGGTAATAACTATACCTAAGGTAAAGAGAAGGAACATGAAGGAACAGAAAACAGGTCCAAAAATAAAATAATTTGGGTTGCTTTTTTTTTTGTTTGCTTTTGTTTTTTTGTTTGTTTGTTTTGTTTGTTTCTAACTGTGGCTAACTTCTTTCTTTTAGTGCCAGTCCAACTACAGTAAAGTTAACTTGTTATCACTCTCTTAAACAAAGAACTAGAGCAATTTTCTGGAAGACAAACTGAATATGTTGGGAGGAAGAGGTAGAATGTGGTTTTGGATCTCTGAAGGACATATACAGAGAGTTCAGGCTCGCATTTCTAAACTTTTGAAGGATGGAAAGGGGCAAAAAGCAACGCAGATGAGGAATTGCTTGTTTGGCCCTCTAAGTGGTGTGTATCATGCTGGAAATACTTATGTTCAGAAGGACATTCTTTGTGTATTTCACCTTGCCACCCCTTAAATTACTTCTAAGTTTTTGAATAATCTAACTTTAAAAATCCTGCAAAAGTTTTTTATTTCCGATTACATATTTACTGAACAGCCTTGTCTAGATTCAGACAGGATGTGGTGTGAAGGTCTTCTGTTACTTTTTTGAAAAGTTACCTTGCATATCCCTACTCTCTGCTACTGACAAATATTGTTCAATTAAGTAATTAATAAATCTTTGGGAACAACATTTACTAAACAGCGTGAAGTGTTTTATTACTTTTATTCCTGGGTGGTAAACTGAAGGCAAAGGCTTTGATTCTGCAAGGACATACATACATGTGCATTTAATTTTCAGCTGCTAATAGACCCCACCTGGCTGCCTAGGCTACTCTGGTGTTTGCCGGCCTCTGCTTTTTCTCTTTTTTCTTTTTCTTTTTCTTTTTTCTTTTTCTTTTTCTTTTTCTTTTTCTTTTTCTTTTTCTTTTTCTTTTTCTTTTTCTTAAGATGTGACTACAGTTCATTTAGACATTGTCAACCTAGCTTTAAAACAGCTAGTTCAGGTATTGCTAGTAGCTGAGGTACAGTTAAACTGATTTTTCACTATGGTCTATCTTTTAGAGTCTTTATGTAATTTCTTGGATGGTTTTACAGCCTGTGATGGTCTATATTGGTACCTGAAGTTTGAAGAAAGCTTGAATAGTTCTACTGAAGTGTTAATATCTCTGGTCTGAAGCACTGATGTGCTCTAAAGAAGTCTTAATGTTGTAGTGCAGAAAGTATTTTCAATTTGTAATTTAGATTTCCATCCTGAAAAAAACCTTTCTTAATTTTTTCTTAATTCTATGAACTTTGAATAAGCAATTGATTTTGAAGGAATGAGGTTTAAATTGGCAGAGTTTTATCAAAAGTGAAAAACAAAAATATGAAAAGATCTTATTAAATAATATGTCGAAATTCAGTTTCATATACAGTTTTTAAAATAGTGCACAGAAACATTAATTTTGGCTTAACCAAAATTGAATTCACTTAGTAGTGACTTAGTAATGTCATTTGCTGAAATGGCATCTTTCTTTTGGGTTTATTGGTCATTAGCAGCTCTGAAAACAATGGTATTATTATTTTAAAATGGAATTATAACAAAGTTTGTTAATGGCATACTAAAGTTAACCTTATATTTTATCATTTCAGTTATTCATGGGTGGACAATGGAGCAGATGACTGGAGAATAGCCATGACTTATGAGCGTATTTTCTTTATCTGCTTGGAAATACTTGTATGTGCTATACATCCCATACCTGGGAACTATACATTCACATGGACAGCCCGGCTTGCCTTTTCTTATGCTCCATCCACAACAACAGCTGATGTGGATATTATTTTATCTATACCAATGTTCTTAAGGCTGTATCTTATTGCCAGAGTTATGCTTTTGCATAGCAAACTTTTCACTGATGCATCATCTAGAAGCATTGGAGCGTTAATAAGATAAACTTCAATACCCGTTTTGTTATGAAGACTTTAATGACAATATGTCCAGGAACTGTACTGTTGGTTTTTAGTATCTCATTATGGATAATTGCTGCATGGACTGTCCGAGCTTGTGAAAGGTAAGGTTGTTCTGGTTGGTTGGTTGGTTGGTTGGTTGGTTCTGTCTGTCTTGCTTTGCTGCTTTGGTTTTGTATTTGAAGGACCTAAATATTTAATGGAATGGAGCTTCCTGGTCTTTGATATGTTGAGTGCTGGTTGGATTTCACTCTGTCACAGATTGTCAGGAATGCTTTGCCTTTTAATCTGAAGGATTTATGTAGAGAAATTTGTGCCACAACGCTTATTGTAGTATTGCAAGTCAATTTCAGTGTTTTCATTTAACTTTGCTAAAACACAGTGGGATACCATAAAATGTCTTTTAACAACAGTTACAGTTGTTGATATTCTGTGTTGATAACAGCTTTCATTTATTGTGTTTGTGAGTTAAATTTATCGAGAGTGATATAGATAAAATAGGTATGGAAAATTCCAGTGGAAAATGTGTTTCTTTGGGGTTGTTTTTTTTTTTTCCAATTAGACTTTTATTGTCCCGTTTCTTCTTTGGTTTTTTTTTTTAAGTCAAAAAATGTTGTTGGGGAGTTGGCAAGATCAAGAAAGGGCAATGTACTGGTTTTGACTGGGACAGAGTTACTTCAGAGGAGCTCGTATGGTGCTGTGTTTTGGATTTGTGACCGAAATAGTGTTGATAGCACACGATGTTTTAGCTATTGCTGAGCAGTGCTTACACAGCATCAAGACCGCCTCTGTTTCTCACTCTGCCCACCCCAGCGAGTAGGCTGGGGGTGCACAAGAAGTTGGGAGGTGACACAGCCAGGACAGCTGACCCCAACTGACCGAAGGGATATTCCATACTATATGACATTGTGATCAGCAATAAAAGCTGTGGGGAAGAAGGAGGAAGGGGGGAAGTTTGGAGATTTGGCATTTGTCCTTCCCAAGTAACCATTACATGTGATGAAGCCCTGCTTTCCTGGAAAAGTAAGATGGGAAGTAGTAAACAAATTCCTTATTTTGCTTTGCTTGTACGTACATCTTTTGCTTTCCCTACTGAACTGTCTTTATCTTAACCCATGAATTTTCTCACTTTTACCCTTCTGATTCTCTTCCCTCTCCCATTGGGAGGGACTGAGTGAGTGGGCTGTTGTGGGGCTTAGCTGCCTACCAGCGTTAACCCACAACAGAGAAAGGTGGGGGGGGGAGAGAGAAAACAAAGGGGAAATAGATAAATAGGGGGTGAGAAAGAGATGGTGAGAGATTTTTAAAGAGAGAGAAAGAAAGAGAGCAAAAGAGAGACAAAGAAGGAGAAAGGAAATGTTAGAAAAAGACAGAGAAAGAAACAGAAGGGGGAAGAATGAGGAAAAAGAGGGAGAGGAAAAGAGGAACGGGGAGAAAGAAGACTGGAAAAGAGAGCTACTAAAAGAAAGATGGGGGGAGAGAGATGAGGAGAGAGAAGGACAGAGAGGGAGGGTAAGATTGGAAGAGAGCAAGAGAAAGGGAGGGAGAAACAGTGAGAAGGGGGGGAGGGGAGAGGGAGAGCAGGACAGGGGACAGGCAAACCGAGAGAGACAGCAGAAGCGTGAGGGAGAGAGGAAGCGTGAGAAAGAGCACAAGAGACCAAAGTGAGTTGAAGTGGGGGAGATATAGATGCAGAGCAAGTGAGAGAGGGAAAGTGGGGTGCAAGTGCAAGAGACAGAGAGAGAAAGAAGGCAAGAGAGGAAAAGAGAGAGCTCGACGAAGAGAAAGCAAGAAACCATGTGAGTGCTAGAGCAAAAAAAATAGAGGAAGGGAGCAAGAAAGTGATTAAGGGAGAGACAGTGAGATTGAGGGAGGGAGCAAGAGAGAGACAGAGACAGCAAAGGCGAGAATGTGAGTGCGAGACCGAGAGTGAATGAAAAGGCGAGATAGAGGAAAAAGCTAGAGAGAGAGATAGGGTAGAGGAAGTGAGAAACAGACATGTTGTTTTTCCTCTTCCTTTCCCTGTTTGCCCACTTTGGGAACTGTTTTAGGGGAGTTATTTGTGACAGCTAGCTAATATAAATCAGCAGTTAAAATGCAAGCTGACTGTTGGGGTCAGGTTACTTTTGGAAGTTATTCATTGCATTACTTCTCAGTTTGTTATGGCGAAAAATAGCTTATCTTATAAACTGAATGTAGATATTATCTTGACATTGCTGCTTGTGTTGTTAATATTGCCAGAATTGTGGAATGCGGTTTGTTACAGTAGGTGCTCAGTGTCAATGTTGTTCAATTATGTTATGGCAAGACTAATCATGTTCTGAAAATGTTAACAGTGACATATTATAGCTTCGAAATATTTCCCATACCTGGGACAGAAGGAACATTCAAGCGGTGGGTTGACCTTGCTGGTCACCAGGTGCCCACCCAGCTGCTCTCTCACTCCCCCTCCTCAGCAGGGCAGGGGGGGAGAAAATACAACAAAAAACCTTGTGAGTCAACATAAGGACAGGGAGATCACTCAGCAGTTACTGTCATGGGCAAACTAGACTTGACTTGGGGAAGGTTAATTTAACTTATTGCCAACTGAAAATACAGTAGGGCAGTGAGAAACAAAGACAAAACTAAAACCACCTTCCCCCCACCCCCTTCTTCCCAGGCTCAACTTCACTCCTGACTCTTCTACCTCCTCCCCCACCGAGCAGCACAGGGGAGGTTGGGGAACGGGGGATGCAGTCAGTTCATAATGCTTTGTCTCTGCCACTCCTTCCTCCTCATGGCTGTTCTTCTGCTCCAGCATGAGGTCCCTCCCATGGGATACAGTCCTCACAAACTGCTCCATTGTGGGTCCTTCCCACAGGCTGCAGTTCTTTAAGAATTGTTCTAGCATGGGTCCTTTCCACGGGGTGCAGTGCTTCAGGAACAGACTGCTCCAGCCTGGGTCACCTGCAGGGACACAGGTCCTGCCAGAAAAACCTTCTCCAGTGTGGGCTCCTCTCCACAGCCCACGGTTCCTGCCAGGAGCCTGCTCCAGTGTGGGCTCTCCGCAGGCTGCAGTGTGGATATCTGCTCCAGTGTGGGGTCCTCCATGGGCTGCAGGAGGGACAGCCTGCTTCACCATGGTCATCTTCATGGTCTACAGGGGAATCTCTGCTCTGGCACCTGGAACACCTCCTCCCCCTCCTTCTTCACTGATCTTTGTGTCTGCAAAGTTGTTTCACATTTTCTCTCTCCTCTCTCTTGCAGCTGCTGTGCAGCATGTTTTACCCTTTCTTCAATATGTTATCAGGGAGGCACCAACAGCATCACTGATGGGCTCAGCTTTGGCCAGCAGTGGGTCTGTCTTGGAGCCAGCTGGAACTGGCTTCATCCAATGGAGCAGCTACCCCTGTGGTTTCCCCTGCCCCCCCCCACCCCCAAAGCCTTGCCACATAAATGCAATACAAGAAGTAACAAAGTGTTAGAAGGAAAGATGTTTTGCCTTTTCTAAATTCATTGCAAGTGACAAGGCTCTCTCTCATTTTGGCCCTAAATACAGGAATTCCAATATTGTGACGCTAGTATTTGAATGACCTGAAACCTGTCAGATGTTAAAAATGAAAAAAGAAGCATTTGGAAAAAAGTCTTCAACACCACCAAAATGCATCGATCTGTTTTACTCTCTGAACATAAAATACATAATTTTATAAACACCAGATTTATTAAAACGCCTGCTCAAAAGGAAAACTTATTGCCACCATTTGTTTTCAGCCATAATCCCAATATACCTATTTTAATAGAAGGTAGATATTGAAGCTGCATTACTTCTATGATCAATGGATCTTACTGTCATATATGTTATATAAGATGCCCATCTTGAAATTATCACAGGGAAATTTACCCAGGAGCTTGATACAAACAGAAGTGGCAGGATCAGGAGCTTTTCTACTTCTAATTTAGTGTAAATATGCAGAAATTGCCATTATAATTTATCGCCCTACTCCCTACCTAACTTGTACCAAATGCTACAAGACATAAAAAAAAAAAGAAAATAGATATGAAGTACAGCTAATAAATATGTACTGAATATGTACGGTCTACCAATTAAATCAATGGTAACAAAAACTCTTATAATGAAAACTGCAATACATAAATCCACTTAAAGCAATGGAAAACTATTGACCATATGTTATTATATTTATAAGAAACAACGTAGAAATCTATGCACAAGCAAAATGCTTTAGGAGACTAGCCACCATCACAATTACACATTGGCAAGTAACTTCATTAAGAAGAAAATATCAGAGCTTCAGGTTTGTTATTAGAAGTGGTCCAATTGAACATGTCCTAAGACAGTCAAGAGGAAAGATGTTTTGCCTTTTCTAAATTCATTGCAAGTGACAAGGCTCTCTCTCATTTTGGCCCTAAATACAGGAATTCCAATATTAGTGACACTAGTGTTTCCAGAAAGGTTCAATTTTATTTCTGCACTGAAATCAGGACACCTTCTTAAACTTTGTTTATACTAGTATAACAAACGGTGATGTTATACCAGTACAGAGCTCATAGGCTGATCAATCAAAACCATTCCTGAATTCAAAATTGAACATGAATTTACTTGTAGTTATTTTTCTATAAAACAGTGGGTTTATCTCAATGATAAACAATATTTGTTTTTAAGCCTTGTTCTGTATTAAATAAAATCCATTGGTAAAATCCCCATGGGTTTCCATTGAATCCAAATGTGTGAATTGAAACTGAATCTATTGCTGCAACATAAATTGGACAACTATTTCGGATTACTTAAGTTGCGAGCTTTTGGGTCAGGGGCTATCTTTGTTTTATGTTGCACGCTGCTTAGCACGGTGGTATCAGAGAATAACACTTCCGCATAATATATTGCAGTACTACTAAATGTAACAACTGGGGGGGGGGGGGGGGAAGCTAAACAATTCTGAAAGCACCTGATGCTCAGAAAAAGATTAATGCTTGCATGTGCTGATATAGCAGTTTAAGAATAACTATTCAGTTTCAATTGATGCTGAGTGTGCTGACAGCTTGTGCTGAGAAGACTGCCCAGGCAGAGTAATGCCTGAACTCAGCATTGTTTTCTCCTTGGAAATGTGCTGCCTGAAGGCTGAGGTGAGAGTCTGTAGTCTTAATTCACTCGCAGAGGGGAACGCATCTGCCAGGTGGTGGGACCTTTAAAATCTACCATTTGGTAGTGTCAATCAATTTTACTCCTTTTAGATCTGTACTAGCACTATGCAAAATGCTATGCCGTGAACATACATCAGGTTGAGTTGGAACGGGCTGGCACTAAGCAGGTGTCTCTGCGCCAGGCTCTCATTTACAGGGTGTGTGTGGCCAATGTGGGACACAGTGCATAAGCATATCTTCTAATGCCAAGCTGAGACAGCAAAAGAGACCAGTCCCTGACCACTAGGAAGAAGGATTAAAAAAAAGTATTTCTTGGGTCCCAGAGTGCCAGCTACCTGACTAGGATGACAGCAGGAACAGGAATAGATGATGATAGTGTTACGGGGCTATAGTCTGTTTTGGAAGCCGATGCAAAACTTGGAGAAGCCAAAGGGCTTTCATTGGCTTCAAGGCCTTTCACGATGGATGCAAAAATGCTTGTGTCCTCTGTGTAGTCATGCAAATCATACCAAGTGTTTGGGATGAGCCTTGGATACAAACTTGAGTGTCAGTTGTAAGGAATTATGTACATGTCTGAAAATATGCTTTGTAATGCTAGGAAATGATTAAGGGACTGGAGCATCTCTCCTATGAGGAAAGGCTGAGAGAGCTGGGACAGTTTAGCCTGGAGAAGAGAAGGTTCAGGGGGGATCTCATCAATGTATATAAACACCTGAAGGGAGGGTGCAAAGAGGATGGAGCCAGGCTCTTTTCAGTGGTGCCCAGTGACAGGACCAGAGGTAATGGGCACAAACAGAAGCACAGGAGGTTCCGTCTGAGCATCAGGAAACACATTTTTACTGTGAAGGTGACTGAGCACTGGAACAAGCTGCCCAGGGAGGTTGTGGAGCCTCCCACCTTGGAGATATTCAAAAGCCATCTGTACATGGTCCTGGACAACCAGCTCTAGGTGGCCCTGCTTTAGCAGGGAGGTTGGACCAGATGACTTCAGGAGGTCCCTTCCAAACTCAACCATTCTGTGATTCTGTGACATTGTGATGCATGGCAAGAAAAAAACCTGCAACCACTGTTATTGACACATACTGAGTTTATGTGGCAAGGTTTGGGGGACTGCAGGGTGGCTTCTGTGAGAAGACGCCAGAAGCTGCCCTCATGTCCGAAAGAGCCAATTCCAGCTGGCTCCAAGACGGACCTGCTGCTGGCCAAAGCTGAGCCAATTGGCAATGTTGGTAGTGCCTCTGTGATAATATATTACAGAAAGGGTAAAAACCACTGCACAACAGCAGCTGGGAGAGGAGTGAGAATACGTGAAAGAAACAGCCCTGCAGACACCAAGATCAGTGAAGAAGGAGAGGGAAGGAGGAGGTAGAAGAGTTAGGAGTGAAGTTGAGCCTGGGAAGAAGGGAGCAGTGGGGGGAAGGTGTTTTTAGATTTGTTCTTATTTCTCATTATCCTACTCTGTGATTAATTTGCAATACATTAAATTAATCTTCCCCAAGTGGAGTGTGTTTTGCCCGTGACTGTAATTGCTGAGTGATCTTCCTGTCCTCATCTTGACCTATGAGCTTTTCATCATATTTTCTCCCATGTCCTGTTGAGGAGGGGGAGTGATAGGGCGGCTTGGTGGGCACCTGGTGACCAGCCAAGGTCAACCCATCACAGGTGTGCATGATAAGCAATTTATAATCATCTTGATGTGTACGAGGAGGTGGGTACGAGTGCAGCAACTGGATTCAGACCGTGAGTTGGAGTGTGGTGCCAGCAACTGGAGTAAATGCAGGTGTGTGAGTGAGTGTGATCGCTAGTGAAGATCAAACCAGACTAGCTGGGGAGTAGGTGAAGTAGACTGGGAGCAAGTGGGTGCGCGAGTCTCTAAGGTCCCGGTCTGGATGTGAGAGTGCCCATGTATCTCTAAGGGTGAGAGCATTGGGAGGGGTCAGCTATCAGGACCTGGAAAGTCCCGGCCAGCTCCGTGTGTGTGTGTGCGCACGTGCACAATGGTCTGTCTGTACCAGCAACTGGAGAAGGGCTGTGGCCACAAGGGCTCTCCAGGTACCAGAAGCTGGAGAGACTGGGATCCAGGGGCCAGCTATGAGTAGAATGAGGCTGTTGGTGCTGTCTCTCTTCACATGAGTGCCTGTCAGTGATCTGTGTGGCCAGCCATGTATATAATATGTGGTGTATATGTGTGCTCTCTACGTGCCCCTGATAGGTATGCATTTTCAGCCTTGCTACTGTTTGGACCTAGGGACATGGAGTGGCAGCAGCCTCGCCTCTCTCAGGCTGTTGTGTCCACGTAACAATTGATAGGACAAGAGGTAACGGCCAGGGGAGGTTTAGACTGGATATTAGGAACAATTTCTTCATGGAAAGGGTGATCAGGTATTGGAACAGGCTTCCCAGGGAAGTGGTGGAATCACCATACGTGGAAGTGTTCAAAAAAAAGTGTAGACGAGGCACCTAGTGACATGGCTTAGTGGTGGACTTGGCAGACCTAGGGTAATGGTTGGACTTGATGATCTTAAAGGTCTTTTCCAACCTAGTTGATTCTATGATTCTATGATTATTTCTCTCTATTCTTCCCAGGCTCCCCATCATTGTTTCCACCCTTCCAGGCCTCCTTTTTATGCTGGGTTTGTTCAGGAGCTCCTTGTTCATCCACACAGGCTTCCTGGCATTCTTGCCTGACTTCATCTTTGTCGGGATGCATTGCTCCTGAGCTTGGAGGAATATTAACCAGCTTTCTTGGGCCTCTCTTCCCTCCAGGGCTTTATCCCATGGTACTCCATCAAGCAGATCTCTCAAGAAGCCAAAGTCCACTCTCCTGAAGTCCAGGGTAGCAAGCTTGCTGCGCATCCTCCTCACCGTCCTGAAGATCTCAAACTTCACCATTTCTTGGTCACTGCATCCAAGGCTGCCCTCCAGCTTCACATTCCCCACCATCCCCTCCCTTTTGGTGAGGACAAGGTCCAGCATAGCCCCTCTCCTCATTGGTTCCTCTATTGCTTGGACAAGGAAGTTATCATCAACACATTCCAGGAACCTCCTGGGTTGCTTGTGCCCTGCTGTGTTGTCTCTCCAAAATATATCGGGGTGGCTGAAGTCCCCCATGAGGACCAGGGCTTGTGAATGTGAGGCCGCCCCATCTGTCTATAGAGGGCCTCATCCACTTGGTCTTCCTGGTTGGTGGCCTGTAGTAGACCCCCACTGTAATGTCCCTTGTCCCTGCCCTCCCTTTAATGCTGACCCATAAACTCAGAGTCAGCTCCTCATCCATCCCCAGGCAGAGCTCTGCACACTACAGGTGGTCATTAACATAGAGGGTGACACCACCTCCTCATCTCCCCTGCCTGTCCTTCCTGGAGAGCCTGTATCCTTCCATTCCAATACTCCAGTCATAGGAAGCATCCCACCACATCACCATGATGCCATAAGATTGTAGTCCTTCGGGCATGCGCACACCTCTAACTCCTCTTGCTCGTTCCCCATGCTACGTGCATTGGCGTAGAGGCATTTAAGTTGGGCCCCCGATGAAGCTGACTTATTGGTTGGAGTGGCTGGAAGTCCTTTGTGCTGCTCTTCAGGTGTTCTCCTGCTGTCCTGTGATCTTCTTAGTTGTTTGGTGTTTGGTTTTTTTTCCTCTCTCTATGTGTTTGGAGCTTGTGGGAAAATGGGGAAATTAGACAAAACTCCCCCCGGATCCCCAAAGTTATATTATTAAGGAAATATAATATATTTAGGAAATCTTAGGGTAAAATGCAGCTGCTACTTCCAGGATGGAATGAGGTTGGCATGCACGGAATCTGCCCCGCAACCTTGGCATATGCTAAGATAAACTGAATGGAGGGTGGAGGGGAGTGAAGACACTGAGGCCAGGCTCTGTTACACTCCCTGTAGGAGCGGGAACTTGAAAGCACCATGCACTGATAAACTGCACAGCAGCTACCAAAAAAGGAAACTATATTTTTACTTTTAAAAGCAAAGCGAGAGAATTTTTCACCAATCATTAACAAAAGCATATATGACTGGAGTCACTGAAGCTCCATAGGCATTTAATTAAACAATTGAAACTTGTTTTACTACGAAAAAGCCTGAACAGATACAGGGGCCTCCTAAAAGGTCAGGATGAACAACATTGACTAATGACGCAAATTGATAGCTGGAGAGGAGGCTTTGCCCTTGTGTAGGCAGATTAAGAAACAGGGCTATCAAATCTCTAATCAGGAAAGACTGTCCTTGAAGTCTGGTACATCTTGAAAACACATGGACATTCATCAAAATATGGCTTCATGTGTCAGCAAAACATGATTAAGGTATCCTTTAGATGAACTATCCTTGTTATACCCTCATTATAATACTAAAAATCACACCCACAGGCCAAAATACCCTTCCCTGAGCATGGGTAGTAAGGAAATCAATTATGTAACCTTATGCAAATTAGCTGACCAATGGGTAAATGGTGGGAGTGTTACGGGGAGTTACTAATTTGAATTAAATCATTAATTAAATGTACGGGGGAAGCACGGCATCCAGGAGCCTCAGTTCTGAGTGGCAAGAGCCACCGAGGGAGCCTCAAGTCCTCGACAGGACTTGCCCAGGAGCCCACAGCTCAGCTGACGCGAGCAGCTGACTCACAGGGGGCGGTGCCAGGAGTGATGGTGGCAGATTCAAACAGGTCATCATTGACCACTAACGGTCAATTGCCGAGGTGAGTATCTCCAGAGAGGACGCCTTCAACACCGGAGCGACCGGGGCGTGGCGTGGCAGTTCGCATGCGCAGGGCGAGCGGGCAGCAAGCAGGATGGTGAGCACTCGCCTCAGGACCAGGGCCCGGTCTGGGAGCTCTGCTCTGGCTGCCCCGGCGGTGGCCAGTGTAGGCACCCAGACAGAGCTGATGAGAGGAGAGGCTGCAGCGCAGACCTTGGAGTGTAGAAAGTGCCTTGACTGGTCTCTTGAGGCAAGGGAGCACAACGGACAGGGCTGCACTCAGTGTGCCCTAGTGGAGGTCCTCCTGCAGCAGGTGGCTGAGCTGTGGGAGGCTGTTGGTAAGCTAAAAGATGCCAGGGAAGCTGAGAGGAAGCTGGGCTGCTTGCTCCAGGCCCAAACTGTGCAGGGGCCACAAGCGTCCATCACAGCTCATACAGCAAAGAAGGAGGGCAACAACCCAGGAAGCTGGGAACTAGTAACAAGTAAAAACCAACAAAGAAAGGAGGAAGAGGACAATTAACAGCAAGGGACTTCCTCCTAAATTTGATGTCCCCACCCAGAACTGCTTCACAGTTCTGCAGGGGGCTAACAAGGAAACACCCACCACACCAAATGAACAACCAGCTGATGCACCAGTAAAGAGGATCACTACTGGTGCCTCCAGGAAAAAGCGATGGGTCACAGTAGTAGGGGACTCTACTTTGAAAGGCACAGAGGCACCCATCTGCCGGCCTGACCCGGTCTTGAGGGAGGTGTGTTGCCTACCAGGGGCTCGGATCAGGGATGTTGCTGAGAGGCTGCCTGGTCTAGTAAGTCCCGCTGACTATTACCCCCTTCTAGTGGTCCATGGGGGTGCGAGCAATATTGATAGCAGTAGACTGGAGAACGTTAAGAAGGACTACAGAGCCCTGGGAGAGGTGGTTAGGGGCTCTGGAGCTCAGATAGTTTTTTCCTCAATTCTCCAGGATAAAGGGGAGGACCTTAAAAAAGCTAGGTGCATTTGGCAGGTTAATAAATGGTTAGAACAGTGGTGCCGTAGTCAGGGCTTTAGTCAGGTTATTTAGAACATGGGACTCAATTTGGGAGGCCAGGTCTACTGGAGGCTGGTGGAGCTGGTCTGACAAAGAAGGGGAAGAGCTGTTTTGGTAGGAGGCTTGCCAGGCTGGTCAAGAAAGCTTTAAACTAGATGTGTTGGGGGAGGGGGGCATCGATCCATCCCAACACTCCTAGTCAGTTGCCAGCACATATAATAAGCACTTGGAGCCATGTAGAGATGTTCCAGCTGCTCCAGCCATTGAGTCGGCTTCATTTGGAGCTCGGCTCAGATGCCTCTATACAAATGCCCATAGTATGGGGAAGAAACAAGAGGAATTAGAGATGTGTGCAAGGCTACAGGGATATGATATTGGTATCACAGAAACATGGTGGGATGGCTCCTATGACTGGAATGTTGTAATGGAAGGTTACAGGCTGTTTAGAAAAGACAGGCCTGGCAGAAGGGGAGAGGGAGTTGCTATTTATATCAGTGATAGGCTGGAGAGTATGGAAGGCAGATGCAGGGACTGTGAGAATGAAGACCTTAGGCCCACTGTAGGAGAGGATCAGGTTCGAGACCATCTTAAGAACCAGAACATGCACAAGTCCATGGGACCTGATGAAATCCATCCACAGGTCCTGAAGGAGCTGGCGAACGAAGTTGCTAAGCCACTGTCCATCATATTTGAAAAATCATGGCAGTCAGGTGAAGTTCCTGATGACTGGAAGAAGGGTAATATAACCCCCTTCTTGAAAATGGAGGTGGAAGACCCAGGGAACTACAGACCAGTCAGTCTCACCTCTGTGCCTGGCAAAATCTTGGAGCAGATTCTCCTGGAAAGCATGCTAAGGCACATGAAAAACAATGAGGTGGTTGGTGACAGCCAACATGGTTTTACTAAGGGGAAATCCTGTCTGACCTATTTGGTGGCCTTCTATGATGGGGCTATGGAACCGATGGACAGTGGCAGAGCAGTTCATGTCATCTACCTGGACTTGTACAAAGCGTTCGAAACTGTCCCGCATGACATCCTTGTCTCTGAATTGGAGAGACATCAATTTGATAGATGGACCACTCAGTGGATAAAGAACTGGCTGGATGGCCGCACGCTAAGAGTTGTGGTAAACAGCTCAATGTCCAGTTGGAAAGCAGTAACAAGTGGTGTCCCTCAGGGATTGGTGTTGGGACCAATCTTGTTCAACATCTTTGTCGGGGACACGGACAGTGGGATTGAATGCACCTTCAGCAAGTTTGCCGACGACACCAAGCTGTGTGGTTCGGTTGATACGCTGGAGGGAAGGGATGCCATCCAGAGGGACCTTGACACGCTTGTGAGGTGGGCCGATGCCAACCTTATGAAGTTTAACCAAGCAAAGTGCAAGGTCCTACACCTGCGTCAGGGCAATCCCAGGCATAGCTACAGGTTGGGCAGAGAGGAGATTCAGAGTAGCCCTGAGGAGAAGGACTTGGGGGTGTTCATTGATGAGAAGCTTAACGTGAGCCGGCAGTGTGCACTTACATCCCAGAAAGCCAACTGTATCCTGGGCTGCACCAAAAGAAGCGTGACCAGGAGGTCGAAAGAGGTGTTCCTGCCCCTCTACTCTGCTCTTGAGACCCCACTTGGAGTACTGCGTACAGTTCTGGTGTCCTCAACATAAAGAGGACATGGAGCTGTTGGAGCAAGTCCAGAGGAGGGCCACAAGTATAAGGGGGCTAGAGCACCTCCCGTATGAAGACAGGCTGAGAGAGTTGGGGCTGTTCAGCCTGGAGAAGAGAAGGCTGCGTGGAGACCTCATAGCAGCCTTCCAGTATCTGAAGGGGGCCTATAAGGATGCTGGGGAGGGACTCTTCATTAGGCACTGTAGTTGTAGGACAAGGGGTAATGGCTTCAAACTTAAACAGGGGAAGTTTAGGTTAGATATAAGGAAGAGATTCTTCTCTGTGAGGGTGGTGAGGCACTGAAATGGGTTGCCCAAGGAAGTTGTGAATGCTCCATCCCTGGTAGTGTTCAAGGCCAGGTTGGACAGAGCCTTGGATGACATGTTTTAGTGCGAGGTGTCCCTGCCCATGGCAGAGGGGTTGGAACTAGATCATCTTAAGGTCCTTTCCAATCTTAACTATTCTATGATTCTATGATTCTAAATATGTGAAATTAGGAAGGGAAAAGTTGGGGAAGACTCCATTGTAACTTCTGGGATTGGTTGACAGGCCGAACCTGTCTTCTCCCCCCATAGGGATGCCTATTGAGTGAGAACTGTATTCTATATGTGCTTAATAATTAACTCTAGATGGCCTTTGTATATGTTATTTCATGCTGCTTCTTGCAGTTTGTGTACTGCCAACAGCAATCTTTGAACCTTAAACTGTCACAAAATTATGTAATAAAAATTCTCAGCTGAGATCTATTTTGTGTGAGTTTCTGGAAACTTGAATAATTAACTTGATGGGTGAATCTGTTACCATGAATCTCTGAATAGGACAGTCGAATCACCCACTGATATAATCGCTGTCCAGTGGAGCACCTGAGAGTGCTCTGGCAGGCTAGTCGGGCTCAAGGGTCTCATCTTTCCTGACCTGCCAAACATAAACATAAGGGGGTAAAATCCCTCCTTAATGTGCCAGTGCTCTTGCTCATAAGACTCCCTCTGTTAATATCAACATTTCTATTCACTAGGTGCACACAACATACAGTCTCAGTCTGGACCAGTTGAAATGGAGTGGGATCATTGCAGTGCTATCATAATAAAAGTAACCTGAAATTGGTGTTGGCATAAATCACATCAAAGGCAATCTATCCCTTGCTCTGAAAAGAAGAGAATGCATTTTCATTCTTACATGTTTAAAGACTAAAATGATTCAGAAACTGAGATCAGAAAAAGCTTGTCATTTAAAAAAAAAAATCCTAGGAAAATTATTAAAAGTCTACTAAGTTGTCTCTGTCTTACTAAGACTTATGGACATGAAACTACTTTTTTTTTTACATTAGACAGATCAACTACTTATTCAAACTGGTCTTAGGTGTTCATTAGCTGTTCATCCTAGTAAGAAAGGAAGGCTTGAAAGTTGTGGTTTTATAATGGAAAGGTTTTGCCTTAAAATAACAAGGGAATGTTCATGCATTGTATCAATAGTGCATTTCCTGTTCAATAGTACACAGAGCAAAATAAAAATTTCTTAATAATTTACACAGTGTTCCACAAAACTGTGAATTTTCTCAGCATCGCATGTTCAGAATTATCTGACCTTTGTCATCTTTTTCATGTATTGTTTTGCCCTCTGAAATCAAATATCTGGTTATCTGTGATCGATCATACATTGTGTTTTGTCTTCTGAATGAGTATAACTCAAGATCATAGAATCATAGAATGGTTTGGGTAGGAAGGGACCATTAAAGTTCATCTAGTCCACATCCCAGGGACATCTTCAACTAGATCAGGTTGCTCAGATCCCCGTCCATCCTGACCTTGAATGTTTCCAGGGATGGGGCATCTACCACTTCTCTGGGCAACCTGTTCCAGTCTCTCACCACCCTCATCATAAACAGTTTCTTCCTCATATCTAGTCTGAATGTACCCTTTTAGTTTAAAATCATTACCCTTTGTCCTATTGCTAGAGGCCCTACTAAAAAGTCTGTCCACATTTGTCCTGGGTTCACCTATAGCAGACATTTTTCTCCTTCTTAGTAGCTGGTGCAGTGCTGTGTTTTTTAACTTTCAGCCTGGGAACAACGCTGATAATACCAATGTTTTTAGTTGTTGCTAAGTAATGTTTACTCTGACCAAGGACTTTCTCAGTCTCATGCTTTGCCAGGGAGGAGGGGAAGCCGGGAGGAAGCAGAGACAGGACACCTGACCCAAACTAGCCAAAGGGGTATTCCATACCACAGCACGTCATGCTCAGTATATAAACCGGGGGGAGTTACCCAGAAGGCCCAGATTACTGCTCGGGTCGGGCTGGGTATCGGTCGGCGGGTGGTGAGCAATTGTATCCTCTCCCCTTGTTATTTCCATTCTCATTATTATTATTGGTGGTAGCAGCAGTAGTTTTGTATGGTACTTTAGTTACTGGGCTGCTCTTATCTCAACCCGTGGGAGTTACATTCTTCTGATTCTCCTCCCCATCCCTCCAGGAGCGGGGGGAGGAAGAAGGGGGGGAGTGAGCGAGTGGCTGCGTGGTTCCGAGTTACTGGCTGGGCTCAAACCATGGCAGTTCTTTGTGGTGCCCAACGTGGGGCACGAAGGGTTAAGATAACAAAAGATCTGACCAGAGTGTGTCTAATCATATTTGTGATAAGCATTCATTGTTACTACTCGTCACAATGTTGATTTATTGGCTCTCAGAGTTGTTGCGCTTGATCTCAGAGTTTCAGCATGTTGTACCTTACTTACAGCCAGTATTTGCTGTTTTAGTGTTTATCGGCTGGGGGGCCTGGGCTAAGGTTCTTGTTTCACTGTACTTCATGGTAATGACTTGTAATACAATAGACTCATTGATCATGAAACTGGTCTGGATTGTGCTTCCGGTGTGGCCATCACCTCTATATACATCAACCCCAGTGACAAGCACAGCAGCTACTCAAACCCCGACAGCAACAGACAACGCAGCTGTTCGTGTTACTCAACCCCCAAGCACAATAGCTGCACCAACCCCGGCAACAGACACTGTAGCGACTCCAACCCTAGTGGCAGACACTGCAGCCACTCCAATCCTAGTGGCAGACACTGCAGCCACTCCAACCACAGTGATAGACACTGCAGCTAAAACAAATGGCCAGTTTGTGACAATATCTGTTGCCCCTGTAAACAAAAGCAAACGAGAGGCACAAAGAGCAACCGGAGAAGCGAAGAAAGATGAAGACCCAATGCCATTACTACATGGAACAGCATCTGAACAAGAGTTACTACTACGTGGATCAGAGGAAGAGGAAGAAGAAGAAGAGGTGACTTCTTGACTCCGGACCTCAACTGAGCTGCGGAATATGCGAAAAGATTTCACCCATCTTCCAGGGGAGCACACTGTCACCTGGTTGCTCCAATGCTGGGACAATGGGGCCGACGGTAACGATCTAGAAGGTAGGGAAGCCAAGCAGCTGGGATCACTTGCTAGGGAAGGAGGACTTGACAAAGCAATTGCAAGAGAGAAGTGAGCACTCAGCCTTTGGAGGCAGCTCTTGGCACCTGTGAAGGAAAGGTTTCCCTACAAAGACGATATTATGAGTCGCTCAGCCAACTGGACCATGATAAATGCATCCAGTCCCTGAGGGAATCAGCCATTCTAGAGATGATCTATCGTAGGCCGGATGCCAGGAACACATCCGTAGATCCAGATGAAGTCGAATGTACACGACCCATGTGGCGGAAAATTACACGGAGTGCGCCATCATCATATGCCCACTCATTGGCATCAATGACCTGGAATGACGGAGCATCACCAACAGTGGATTACCTGATTCGTCAGCTCCGAGAGTTTGAAGACAATCTCACCCCTTCCATCATTTCAGCTGTGGAAAAACTGTCCCAGGAGTTCAAACAATTGAGAGACGATTTATCCGATCTATCCAGCTCCCCACGCGTACCAACCCATGTCTCAACTATTAACAGAAGGCGCCCTACTGCTCGAGAAAGAAAATATAGGAGGTACACGCCACGGGCCACCCTATGGTTTTACCTGCGGGATCACGGAGAAGACATGAGAAAGTGGGATGGAAAACCTACTTCAGCTCTGGAGCAACGGGTGCGTGAACTGAAGAGGAGAACAATGGTCAAGGATGATCCTCCCAGGAAAGCTGCTGCTCCATTCTCTGGTGAGCAGTTTCCCAGATGGAGTGGAAGAGCTGATTTTACTCCAGCTACTGTGATAAGGAATACTAATCCCTTTCTACAAGACTTAAGTGGAGAATTTTGTGATCACTATTAGAGGGGCCCTGCCTCCAGCCAGGTGGAGGAGAGGGATAATCGGGTTTACTGGACTGTGTGGATCAGATGGCCTGGCACATCAGTCCCACAGAAGTATAAGGCTCTAGTAGATACTAGTGCACAGTGTATCCTGATGCCATCAAGGTATCAAGGGGTGAAACCCATTTATATTTCTGGAGTGACAGGAGGATCCCAAGAGTTGACTGTACTGGAGGCTGAAATCAGCCTGACTGGGAGGAAGTGGCAAAAGCACCCCATTGTGACTGGTCCAGGGGCTCCATGCATCCTTGGTATAGACTATCTCAGGAGAGGGTACTTCAAAGACCCAAAGGGATTCCGATGAGCTTTTCGTATCGCTGCCTTGGAGACAGAGGAAATTAAGCAGCTGTCCACCTTGCCTGGTGTCTCAGAGGATCCTTCTGTTGTGGGGTTGCTGAAGGTCGAAGAACAACAAGTGCCAATTGCGACCACAACAGTGCACCGGCGGCAATATCGCCCCAACCGAGACTCCTTGGTTCCCATCCATAAGCTGGTTCGTAGACTGGAGAGCCAAGGAGTGATCCGCAGGACCCACTCGCCCTTCAATAGCCCCATATGGCCAGTGCAAAAGTCTAATGGAGAGTGGAGATTAACAGTAGACTATCGTGGCCTGAACGAAGTCACACCACCATTGAGTGCTGCTGTACCGGACATGCTAGAACTTCAATATGAACTGGAGTCAAAGGTAGCCAAGTGGTTTGCCACAAATGATATTGCCAATGCATTTTTCTCAATCCCTTTGGCAGCAGAATGCAGGCCACAGTTTGCTTCATTTTGGAGGGGCGTACAGTACACTTGGAACCGACTGCCCCAGGGGTGGAAACACAGCCCTACCATCTGCCATGGATTGATCCAGACTGCACTGGAACAGGGGCAAGCTCCAGAACACCTGAAATACATTGATGACATCATCGTGTGGGGTGATACAGTGTAAGAAGTTTTTAAGAAAGGGAGGAAGATAATCCAAATCCTCCTGAAGGCCGATTTTGCCATAAAATGGAGTAAGGTCAAGGGACCTGCACAGGAGATTCAATTTTTGGGAATAAAATGGCAAGATGGACATTGCCAGATCCCCACAGATGTGATCAACAAGATAACAGCAATGTCTCCACCAACTAACAAGAAAGAAACACAAGCTTTCTTAGGTGTTGTGGGGTTCTGGAGAATGCACATCCCAAATTACAGTTCGATTGTAAGCCCTCTATATCACGTGACCCGGAAGAAGAATGATTTCAAATGGGGCCCTGAGCAACAACAAGCCTTTAAACAAATTAAACGAGAAATAGTTCATGCAGTAGCCCTTGGACCAGTCCGGGACGGGAGGATGTGAAAAATGTGCTCTATACCGCAGCTGGGGAGAATGGTCCTACCTGGAGCCTCTGGCAGAAAGCTCCAGGGGAGACTCGAGGTGGACCCCTCGGCTTTTGGAGTCAGGGATATAAGGGATCCGAGGCCAGTTACGCTCACACTGAAAAAGAGATACTGGCAGCCTATGAAGGGGTTCGAGCTGCTTCAGAAGTGATTGGAACTGAAGCGCAGCTCCTCCTGGCACCCCGGTTGCCTGTGCTGGGCTAGATGTTCAAAGGCAGGGTCTCCTCTACACATCATGCATCCGATGCTACATGGAGTAAGTGGGCCGCACTAATTACACAACAAGCTCGAATAGGAAATCCCAGTCATCCAGGAATTCTAGAAGTCATCATGGACTGGCCAGAGGGCAAAGATTTTGGGATGTCACCAGAAGAGGAGGTGACGCGTGCTGAAGAGGCCCCACCATATAATGAACTGTCAGAGAGTGAAAAGCAATATGCCTTGTTTACTGATGGGTCCTGCTGTATTGTGGGAAAGCATTGGAGATGGAAGGCAGCTGTGTGGAGTCCCCTGTGACAAGTTGCAGAAACTGCTGAAGGAGAGGGTGAATTGAGTCAGTTTGCAGAGGTGAAAGCCATCCAGCTGGCCTTGGACATGGCTGAATGAGAAAAATGGCCAGTACTTTATCTCTCTACTGACTCATGGATGGTGGCAAATGCCCTGTGGGGGTGGTTGCAGCAATGGAAGCAGAGCAACTGGCAATGCAGAAGTAAACCCATCTGGGCTGCTGCATTGTGGCAAGATATCGTTGCTCGGGTGCAGAACCTGGTGGTGAAGGTACTCCACGTAGATGCTCATGTACCCAAGAGTTGGGCCACTGAGGAACACCAGAACAACCATCAAGTGGATAAAGCTGATAAGACTGAAGTGGCCCAGATGGACTTAGATTGGTAACATAAGGGTGAATTATTTTTAGCCCTGTGGGCCTGTGACACCTCAGGCCATCAAGGCAGAGATGCAACATATAGATGGGCTTGTGATGGAGGGGTGGACTTAACAATGGATGCTATTGCCCAGGTTATTCATGAATATGAAACATGTGCTGCAATTAAGCAAGCCAAGCTGTTAAAGCCTCTCTGGTGTGGAGGACGATGGCTGAAGTACAAGTATGGGGAGGCCTGGCAGATTGACTATATCACACTCCCACCGACCTGCCAAGGTAAGCGCTATGTGCTTACCATGGTGGAAGCAACCACTGGATGGCTGGAAACCCACGCTGTGCCCCACGCCACTGCCCGGAACACTATCCTGGGCCTTGAGTAGCAAGTCTTGTGGCGACACGGCACCCCAGAGAGAATTGAGTCAGACAATGGGACTCATTTCTGGAACAACCTTATAGACACTTGGGCCAAAGAGCATGGCATTGAGTGGGTATATCACATCCCCTACCATGCACCATCCTCTGGGAAAATCGAACGGTACAATGGGCTGTTAAAAAGTACCCTGAGAGCAACGGGTGGTGGGAGTTTCAAACACTGGGATACACATTTACCAAAAGCCACCTGGTTGGTCAACACTAGGGGATCTGCCAACAGGGCTGGCCCAGCCCAATCAGAACTATTATGTACTGTAGAGGGGGATAAAGTTCCTGTGGTGCACATAAAGAATTTGCTGGGGAAGACAGTCTGGGTTATTCCTGCTTCAGGTAAAGGCAAACCCACTCTTGGGGTTGCTTTTGCTCAGGGACCTGGATATACTTGATGGGTAATGCGGGAAGATGGGGAAGTCCAATGTGTCCCTCAAGGGGATTTAATTTTGGGGGAAAATAGCCAATGAACTCAACTGTATGCTGTTGCCTGTTCTATAACACTTTTATAGCCCACCAGCTAGATATCTTCAGGTCACCAGCAACTGACCCTGACTTCCCTCCGATCATCACCTCAACAAAGAATGAATTTTGAGGAAACCAGACGAACTCAGCAGTGACCAGACGAGTTTGGCGGTACCATCAGCAGGCAACAACCCAACACTACATACCGTCCCTCCTGCCCTGAATGACTATTACAAGAGATGGAGCCTGACATCATGGACTGGATGAATTCAGCAATTTTATAGGGATTAGTCCATGGACTAGGGAATGATATCTTTCTCTCTGTGTGTGTGGGTGTGGATGTATATATATGTGTATATCTGGGACAGGGTCGATGGTGTGTTGAGAGATGTGGGATCTGAGCATGACGTGAATGGTATGGAATAAGGGGTGGATACTGTCCTGGGTTCAGCTATAGCAGTCATTTTTCTCCTTCTTAGTAGCTGGTGCAGTGCTGTGTTTTTCACTTTCAGCCTGGGAACAACACTGATAACACCAATGTTTTTAGTTGTTGCTAAGTAATGTTTACTCTGACCAAGGACTTTCTCAGTCTCATGCTTTGCCAGGGAGGAGGGGAAGCCGGGAGGAAGCAGAGACAGGACACCTGACCCAAAGTGGCCAAAGGGGTATTCCATGCCATGGTACATCATGCCCAGTATATAAACTGGGGGGAGTTACCCAGAAGGCCAGATCACTGCTCGGGTCGGGCTGGGTATCGGTCGGCGGGTGGTGAGCGATTGTATCCTCTCCCCTTGTTATTTCCCTTATCATTGTTATCATTGGTGGTAGCAGTAGTGGTTTTGTATTATGCCTTAGTTACTGGACTGCTCTTAACCCGTGGGAGTTACATTCTTCCGATTCTCCTCCCCATCCCTCCAGGAGCGGGGGGAGGAAGAAGCAGGGGAGTGAGCGAGCGGCTGCGTGCTCCTTTTTGGTCATTTGAGCTATTATAGTATTTACTTACAAGAAAAGAGCTCTATTCCTAAATGATTTTCATATGAGTGCTCCTTGCTGCACTGTTAGGTAAAGGCAAGGCTTGGGAAACCTTGGGATGTTCATTCTCTCTTATCAGACCCACAGTCCCTCCCGAAATGTGTGTTGAGAGCCAGGGTGAAGGGGGATTCTGACAAGGAAGCAATAGCTAAGGGGTCCACAGAAAACTCAAGACTGGCTCAGGGATGGGGCATGTCAAAAAATGAGTGGTTAAGGGTTGCTCAAAGAATCACAGAATCATAGAATCATAAAATAGTTAGGGTTGGAAAGGACCTTAAGATCATCTAGTTTCAAACGTCCTGCCATGGGCAGGGACACATCGCACTAGACCATGTCACCCAAGGCTCTGTCCAGCGTGGCCTTGAACACTGCCAGGGATGGAGCATTTATCACTTCTCTGGGCAACCTGTTCCAGTGCCTCACCACCCTCACAGTAAAGATCTTCTTCCTTATATCTATCCTTAACTTCCCCTGTTTAAGTTTAAACCCATTACCCCTTGTCCTAACACTACAGTCCCTAAGGAAGAGTCCTTCTCCAGCATCCTTATAGGCCCCCTTCAGATACTGGAAGGCTGCTATGAGGTCTCCACGCAGCGTTCTCTTCTCCAGGCCGAACAGTCACAATTTTCTCAGCCTGTATTTGTAGGGGACGTACTCCAGCCCCCTTATCATCCTCGTGGCCTCCTCTGGACTCGCTCCAACAGCTCCATGTCCTTCTTATGTCGGGGACACCAGAACTGCACACAGTACTCCAAGTGGGGTCTCACAAGAACAGAGTAGAGGGGAAGGATCACCTCTTTCAACCTGCTGGTCACGCTCCTTTTGATGCAGCCCATTACATGGTTGGCTTTCTGGTCTGCAAGCACACACTACTGGATCATGTTCAGTTTCCCATCGACCAACACCCCCAAGTCCTTCTCTGCAGGGCTGCTTCGAATCACTTCTCTGCCCATCCTGTAGCTCTGCCTGGGATTGCCCCATCCCAAGTGTAGGACCTTGCACTTGGCTTGGTTGAACTTCATGAGGTTGGCATTGGCCCACCTCTCAAGGGTGTCAAGGCCCTTCTGGTTGTCATCCCTTCCCTCCAGCATATTGACCACACCACATAGATTGGTGTCATGGGCAAACTTGCTGAGGGTGCACTCAATCCCACTGTCCATGTTGCCGACAAAGATGTTGAACAGGATCGGTCCCAACACCAACCCCTGAGGGACAACGCTTATCACTGGTCTCCATGTGGACATTGAGCCATTGACTGCAACTCTCTGCATGCGGCCATCCAGCCAATTCTTTATCCACCAGGTGGTCCATCCATCAAATCCATGTTTCTCCAATTTAGAGACAAGGATGTCATGCGGGACAGTGTCAAACGCTTTGCACAAGCCCAGATAGATGACGTCAGCTGCTCTGCCCCTATCCATCAGTTCTGTAGCCCCATCATAGAAGGCCACCAAATTGGTCAGGCATGATTTGCCCTTAGTGAAGCTATGTTGGCTGTCACCAATCACCTCATTGTTTTTCATGTGCCCTAGCATGGTTTCCAGGAGAATCTGCTCCATGCTCTTGCCAGCCACAGAGGTGAGACTGTTTACTTATTACATGGATGAAGCATAAAAATGAAAATCTAAGTAAAATCGAGCTAATAATTATTGATACAGAGATCGAAGGCACAAAGGGTAGGGGAGACCCTCCCATTGAGTCATGAGGTTCAGAGTGGACCCCCTTGCTTTCTAGACTCTTGACAGAGCCTTGGTACAGCTGGATCTAGGTTGTCAGGGGATGACTGATTATCTCTGGCTGTGCTTCTCACCTTAGCCAGGTGTCAGGAGTTCCTGGTATGATCAGTGCCTCCCTCCTTAGCCATGTAGCAGTTCCTGGTACAGTCAAGGGCTGCTTCACCACCTAACTCATTACATAAGGGCCACAGCCTGATGGGTATTCCTTAGATTGTAGAGTAACTCAGAGGACTGGGGGGGATGCACCACCACAGGGCATCAGGAACACAGCAGAGCCGAGCTTATACCTTTTGTGTAACACACATCACAGTGTTTCCCAGGCACTTTAAACACCTGGTATTTCACTGAGGAAACATGGTCCCTTAGAACCGCTAATCCTAGCATCCCTGAGCAGATCCCTGCCGGAGAGATGGCAGGGGGGTTGGAACTAGATGATCTTTAAGGTCCCTAACCATTCTATGATTCTATGATCCAGGGGGATATGGTCCCTTTGCTGGAACCTAAGGTTCCCATGATCACAGCCCACAGAAGCAGCTGCACCAAGCAGGGAAAGAGAAGAGCCCTTAAGTGCACCTAGTCATCCTGTTTGCACCCTCTGGTTCTTGGTGCCTCTACTTGATGCTGGACATGCCCCACTACATGGGGTCAATTCTTCCCTGGTTAATGCACTAAGCAGTGGAGTGGGGCTATCCTGGCATTGGGGCTGATATTGCAGGCACAGCAGTCCCTGCTGCAGTGGGGAAAGAGGAAGCTGTAGCTTGCACAGCCTAGAAGTGGAAGCACTATCTAGAAGGACCATTTTCTCCTCCTGACTTGAGCTACTTAATTCTCCCTTCTCCTCACACAAACACACCTGAAAAATAGGTCTTACCAGCCCTTGCACTTTCCCCACTGTCTTTCCTTTCATCTGCTTTTTTATTACTCTTGCTTTATTTTCATTTCTGAAACCAAAGGAAAATAAATACTGCTGCTTATAAAATCACTTAATTATAAATACACTCAGTGAAGGGCAGTATAGCTACCATAGCAAAACAAAGCACAGACACGCAGCAGCAGCTTAACCATTCACATGGGTGGCTCTTCCCACTTATTTCAGTGGTAGGAGGGACAGTAATAAAAAAAGAGTAAAAGAGCAGAAAGCAAGAAATGGAGTGAGAGGCAGAATGAAAGGAGGACTATTTTAGCAGTACCAGGCACAGAGAGGTGTAAACATCAAATGATCATAAATCAATAGTATGTTTCAAAAGGACCTGAGATTTCTCTCCACAAAGCAGGATATTCTCTAAGAAGTGGGTAGGAAATGAGACATCAACCATATTTCACCTACGGTGAAACATTTTAAGACAATTTTCATGTTGAAGGCCTTTGTGCAAGGAAATCTCAGTAACAGATTTTTTGACAAATTGGCTTCGATCAAAGGAAAAAAATGAAAGCTTTTACAGTAAGTAAAATGAAGGAAAATACTAATCAGCACAGAAATCTAAGTATTAAAGCAAATCACCTTTTACAAAGTGCAGCATCAGAAAATAGTTCTAACAGTTTATTAACATAGGGCTAAATCTTAAAAAATATGTGCCTGAGTTTTGATTAAAATACCTGAATGCACATATTCAGTTGTACTAGAATATTTTCACCAAAATAAGATGATGATCATAACTCTTCTTGAGTATCCATTGCCATATCTACAGTAGGAGTAAGCTCTACTGCTAAAGGCTCATGAGCTGTTGATAATTCACAGCCAGTGATGGCTAGAAAGGGAGCAGTAGAAAGCAACTAAACAAAGTACAGCTAAACACAAAAAGCATATTAGTGGAAAGAGCTTTTCTTCTAGAGCTTTGTTTATTTTGGTGGTTTTAAAGTCACTGGCAATATCAGGAGGAAAATATATTTAAATAACAACATGTGAATAGAGACCAAAACACTGTCTGGTAACACAAGATGGACAGTCTTAATAATCATAAAATCATAGAATGGTTTGGGTTGGAAGGCACCTTAAAAATCACTTAGCTCAAGCAACCCTGCCTTGGGCAGGAATACCTCCCACTAGATCAGGTTGCCCTGTCCAACCTGGCCTTGAACACTTCCAGGGATGGGGCATCTGCAACTTCTCTGGGAAACCTATTCCAGTGTGTCTCACCACCCTCACAGTAAAGAACTGTCTCCCTAATATCTAATCTAAATCTACCCTCTTTCAGTTTAAAGCCATTACCCCTTGTCCTATCACTAAATGCCCTTGTAAAAAGTCCCTCTCTGATTTCTTGTAGGCCCCCTTTAGGTACTGGAAGGCTGCTACGTGGTCTCCATGCAGCCTTCTCCAGGCTGAACAACCACACTCTCAGCCTTTCTTCATAGGGGAGGTATTCCAGACCTCTGATCATCTTTGTGGCTCTCTGGACTTGCTCCAACAGGTCCATGTCCTTCTTATGTTGGGGGCCCCAGAGCTGAACACAGTACTCCAGTTGGTGTCCCACAAGAGCAGAGCAGAGGGGGAGAATCACCTCCCTCGACCTGCTGGCCACACTCCTTTTGATGCAGCCCAGGATATGGATGACTTTCTGGGCTGCAAGCGCACACTTCCAGCTCATGTTAAACTTCTCAGCAACCAACCCCCCAAAGTCCTCCTCAGGGCTGCTCTCAATCCAGTCTCCGCCCAGCCTGTAATTGTGCTTGAGATTGCCCTAATCCATGTGCAGGACCTTGCACTTGGCATTGTTGAACTTCATGAGGTTTGCATGGGCCCACCTCTCCAGCCTGTCAAGGTCCCTCTGGATACCATCCCTTCCCTCCAGCATGTGGACCACACCACAAAGTGTGGTGTCATTGGCAAACTTGCTGAGGGTGCTTGATCCCACTGTCCATGCTGCCAACAAAGATGTTAAATTTTACTGTTCCCAGTACAGACTCCTGAGGAACGCCACGCACCACTGGTCTCCACCCGGATATCGAGCCATTGACCACAACTCTTTGAGTGCGACCATCCAGCCGATTGCTTATCCATCTGGTCGTCCATCTGTCAAATTCATGCCTCTCCAATTTAGAGATGAGGATGTTGTGTGGACAGTGTCAAATGCTTTGCACGCTGTAACCCCATCATAGAAGGCCACCAAATTTGTCAGGCACAATTTGCCCTTAGTGAAGCCATGTTGGCTGTCACCAATCACTTCCTTATTTTCCCTGTACCTCAGCATAGATTCCAGGAGGATCTGCTCCATGATCATGCTGAGCAGCGAGGTGATACCAACTGGCTTGTAGCTCCCTGGGTCTTCCATTTTTCCCTTTTTAAAAATGGGGATTATATTCCCCTTTTTCCAGTCAGTGGGATCTTCATCAGAAGGCCACAACTTCTCAAAAATGATGGAAAATGGCTTGCCCATTTCTTCCACCAGTTCCCAGAGGACCCTTGGATTCATCCCATCAGGTCCCATGGGCTTGTGCACCTTCATGTTCCTTAGACAGTCTTGAAGTTGATCTTCTCCTACATTCTCTACTCCCCACTTCTGCCTTCTGTCACTAGGGCAGTGTGGCTGGAGCTCTTGCGAGTGAAGACCGAGGCAAAAAAGTTGTTGAGTACCTGTCGGGGTTTAAGCCCAGATGGTAACTCAGAACCACACAGCCGCTCGCTCACTCCCCCTCTTCTTCCTCCCCCCGCTCCCGGAGGGATGGGGAGGAGAATTGAAAGAATGTAAATCCCACAGGTTGAGATAAGAACAGTCCAGTAACTAAGGTATAATACAAAACTACTACTACTACCACCAATCATAATAACGATAAGGGAAATAACAAGGGGAGAGAATACAATTGCTCAACACCTCCTGACCAATACCCAGCCCAACATGAGCAGTGATCTGGGCCTTCTGGGTAACTCCCCCCGGTTTATATACTGGGCATGATGTACCATGGCATGGAATACCCCTTTGGCCACTTTGGGTCAGGTGTCCTGTCTCTGCTTCCTCCCAGCTTCCCCTCCTCCCTGGCAAAGCATGAGACTGAGAAAGTCCTTGGTCAGAGTAAACATTACTTAGCAAGAACTAAAAACATCAGTGTTATCAGAGTTGTTCCCAGGCTGAAAGTTAAAAAACACAGCACTGCACCAGCTACTAAGAAGGAGAAAAATGACTGCTACAGCTGAACCCAGGACAATATCCACCCCTTATTTCATACCATTCATGTCATTCTCAGATCCCACATCTCTCAACACACCATCGCCCCTGTCCCAGATAAACACATATATATACACCCACACCCACGCACACAGAGAGAAAGATATCGTTCCCTAGTCCATGGACCAATCCCTATAAAATTGCTGAACTCATCCAGTCCATGATGTCAGGCTCCATCTCTTGTAATAGTCTTCCAGGGCAGGAGGGACGGTGTGTAGTGTTGGGTTGTTGCCTGCTGATGGTACCGCCAAACTCGTCTGGTCACTGCTGAGCTCGTCTGGTTTCCTCAAAATTCATTCTTTGTTGAGGTGATGATTGGAGGGAAGTCAGGGTCAGTTGCTGGTGACCTGAAGATATCTAGCTGGTGGGCTATAAAAGTACTCATAATATCGTCGTTGTAGGGAAACCTTTCCTTCACAGCTGCCAAGAGCTATCTCCAAAGGCTGAGGGCTTCCTTCTCTCTTGCAATCGCTTTGTCAGTTCCTCCTTCCCTAGCAAGTGATCCCAGCTGCTTGGCTTCCCTACCTTCTAGTTCATGACTGTCGGCCCCATTGTCCCAGTATCGGAGCAACCAGGTGACAATGTGCTCCCCTGGAAGACGGGTGAAATCTTTTCACATATTCCTCAGTTCGGTCGAGGTCCGGGGTCAAGAAGTCACTTCTTCTTCTTCTTCCTCTTCCTCTGATCCACGTAGTAGTAACTCTTGTTCAGATGCTGTTCCGTGTAGTAATTGCATTGGGACTTCAATTTCTTCACTGCAGGGGTTGCTCTTTGTGCCTCTCATTTGCTTTTGCTTACAGGGGCAACCGATATTGTCACAAATTGGCCATTTGGTTTAGCTGCAGTGTTTGTCACTGTGGTTGGAGTGGCTGCAGCATCTGCCAATAGGGTTGGAGTGGCTGCAGCGTCTGCCACTAAGGTTGGAGTGGCTTCATTGTCTGTTGCCGGGGTTGGTGTAGCTGTCGTGCTTGGGGGTTGAGTAACACCAACAGATATTGTCACAAATTGGCCATTTGGTTTAGCTGCAGTGTTTGTCACTGTGGTTGGAGTGGCTGCAGTGTCTGCCACTAGGGTTGGAGTGGCTGCAGCGTCTGCCACTAAGGTTGGAGTGGCTACAGTGTCTGTTGCCAGAGTTGGTGTAGCTGTTGTGCTTGGGGGTTGAGTAACACCAACAGCTGCGTTGTCTGTTGATGTCGGGGTTGGTGTAGCTGCTGTGCTTGTCACTGGGGTTGGTGTAGCTGCGGTGCTTGGAGTAGCCGCGGTGCTTGGAGTAGCCGCATTGTCTGTTGCTGTCGGGGTTTGAGTAGCTGCTGTGCTTGTCACTGGGGTTGGTGTAGCTGCTGTATTTGGAGTTGGAGTAGTTGCGTTGTCTGTTGTGATCAGGCTTTGAGTAGCTGCTGTGCTTTTCACTGGGTTTGATGTAGCTGCTGTACTTGGAGTAGCTGTGTTGTCTGTTGCTTTGCCATCAGATCCAGAGACATTTTTTTCCCTTTGAAAGTGCTAGATAGTGTTGAGCAGGGCTCTGTAGGCGTAGGCCAAGCCCCAGCACGTTCCCATCATTTGTCCCTCTCTGGTATAAACAGAATGACAGCACACCTCGTTTAAGTGTTTTACTAGTTTTTCCAGATGTTGCACTTGTTCAGGGGTGAAGTTCCAAAGCACTGGAGGGGCCCACTGGCCTAGATGCTTGCCCATACTATCCCACACACCCTGCCACTCCTGACTGTCCAGCCTCAGGGAAAATCTCTTGGTGGTCCTCCTATATCGTCATCTAACCCTAGACCAGACTTGAACCCGACACTGCTTAACTTTCGAGATCAGACGAAATAAGGTGTTCCCAGGGTGGGATGGCTGTGGGTAAAGCACGCTCTGTACATGTGCCAACATGCTGATCCCCAGCACAAGCAGCAGGCAGGTCTCAAGGGTATTCAAAGGTCATCCAAAACCTTCAGAACTCTCAAATGCTGCTTTAAATAGCCTGGTGGGGGAGTGGGGGGTGTAAGGGAATGCCTCCTTCATAGATTGAACCCCCGAGGTGAAAAAAAAAGATATGTAATTGCTAAAAAATTCCATTATATACTGTAGGTAGTTAAGGTATGGCGGCCGGAAGATATCGCGATGTACGGAAAGAGAGAGCCCCCCCCTAGGTACTCTCACAAGCCCCATAGCATGGAGAGGGGAATTGTGGGGCTAGGCTGGACAATACCATAAAAGGTAAAATTTGTTAACCTGCCCTTCTGATTGGGTCAGAACAGGTACTTCCGTGTGGCCGAAAGGTATAAAGCACCTGCTGTTGTTTAATAAAACGCTATTTGGTCATCCTCCATATTGGTGTCTGTGATCTTCTAGCCCTAAGCCAGGGGTTGGCTTAGTTCTGCAAGTCTTGGCTGAAGCAACGCAGCAACAAGTGGTGACCCCGACGTGATTCGTTCGGAGGGCAGAGGTGTAGCTCGCGAGCATGGAAGTGACGGTTAAGGTACTGAAAACGTTGGCAAAGGATTTCAAGATTTGTATCAAATCTGGCAGCATTAAGGCGTGCCTGGAATCTTTGATTCACAGTGGGGTGCTTGGTCACCCTGCTCAGATATTTAATTCCAAAAATTGGCCACAACTTAAACAGACACTGATTGAGCAGGCACTGGCGGGAAAGCCAGACGCCCTCATCACTTTGGGAAAGTTGTTGGCTTTATTACAACTGGCTCGGCAAGATCGGGAGGCATGGGGGGCGGCGCAGTTATACTTACGGGGAGCCGCGCTTGAAACTGCGCCTCCCACTACAACAGCGGCAGTGCAGACTGGCGAGCCTGGTGATGGTGGGGAGGACGAGGTGGAGGATAAATCTATAGAGCAGCTGCCTGAGCCGCAGGCATTTCTTGTTACTGAGTCTGAAGAGGAGCCCTCTGCGACCGGTGCGTAGGGAGGGGCTGCGCGAAAGGAGCCCCCCGCACCACCGGCATATCCGTGGGGGGAGTTAAAAGATACTGTAGCTCATTATAACGAGGAATGTCTTAAGGGGGATGCTGCAGTCAAGGGCAGCAAGTCTGCAGCCCTTCCTAACAAGCAATGTCTTAAAGGGGACGCTGCAATCAGGGGCGGCGAGTCTGGGCCGGGTGAATCAAAAAATCAGAATGTGGACCCCCTAGATGCGCTCCCAGGCATGATACTGAGGCATCTAGACGACGAGGAATTATTAGACCTGGGATTGAAACGTGTGGGTGGCGGTGACGCAGGGTCCTTTGGGGCACAGAAGAAGGAACGCAGTACCCCGAAGGAACAAACGGCATGGCGGGAATGGCGGGGAGGTGGATGTGAATTGCGTTCTGATTCTGAGTCAGAAAATGAGGAGGCTACGGCGAGTGGCGCTGGACCCCCTCAGGGCTCGAGTGTCGAGGAAGAGAAGCTTGAAACACCACAGCAGGTTATGGGGGATCTTAGTAAAGCGGTAGATGCGCTGAAGGCAGAGACACTGAGACAAAAACGCGCCTTGCACCGGCTGGGTAAAGCCCCGCCCCCTGTGGCGCAGCCAAATTGGAACTTGATTGCGAAAGACTGTGTGCTAAGTGGCGTAACCCTAGAAGCCGTACCTGCGGCCGCACCTCCACAGGCGTTCCCTGTTCAGGTTGGGCCACAAGGGGGAGCTATGTGGACGCCTTTAGACACTAAGTTGGTTCAGGCCCTCCATAAAGCAGTAAAGGAGGAAGGTCTGTCGAGCGAAACCACAGCTATGCTGCTCGACTCCGCCCACGTCCAGCCATTAACCCCTGCCGACGCTAGGCAGCTGGCAAGAGCGGTGCTAACTGGCCCGCTATTCCTTCTCTGGAAGGAAGCATGGTATCTCGAACTGCAAGGCCGTATACAAGCTGCAGCGGCAGATCCTACACATCCCCTCCGACAGTCCACTTTTGATAGATTAGCTGGGAGAGGGGAAATGGTAACTGCAGCGCAACAGGCAGCAGGACTCAGAGGCCGGGAGCTTCAGGCATCCACTGATGCCTCTAGGCAGGCGTATCGTGCCATTTTAAAATTTGGGAAGTCGGTTGAGCCTTGGACAACAATAAAGCAAAAAATCAACGAGCCTTTTATGGACTTCTGTGGCAGGCTGCAGGCTGCCATTGAAGTATCAGGTCTGCCAGAAGCAGCTAAAGGACCTGTTTTATTAGATTGCATTCGACAACAATCTAATCCCCAAGTAAAAGAAATAGTGAACACATTGCCAGAAAGGGCATCCCTTACAGAAGTCATAAGAAAAGTGGTGACAGCCGAAAGCAACACTGGGCAGGTCGTGCAGGCAGTGTTAGCAGCAGTAGGAGCAGGTGGTGATGTAATCTGTCATAAGTGCGGACAACGTGGGCACGTTAAGGCTACCTGCAAGAAAGGCAGTGATAAACCTCAAGGACCTTGCTGGAATTGTGGTAAACAAGGCCATATAGCCAGGCAATGTCGTAAGCCACAGTCGGGAAACCAAAGTGGGGGCCCAAAGTACGGGGGTTTGGGCCCCCAAACTACTGGCCATCTGCCTCCCCAGTCAAAGATACTCGCTCAAACCAGTTCCCAGGACGAGACCCCAACGTGGCCCTGGTCTTAGACATGGACAGGCGCCCTGTCGTCCCCGTAGAAGTAACTCCAGTGAGAGGAGGATACCCAAGTAGGTTATTGATTTCAATGCTCATGGACACCGGAGCAGACGTCACCGTAATCTCCTGGAGGATTTGGCCGACCTCGTGGCCAAGCCAACCGGGGGGTCACGTCACCGGGGTGGGAGGGGATACTAACATTCTTGTAAGCTCGCAGCCAATGATGTTTATAATAGATGATGAAGAGCAGGGAAAACAGTTGGTTGCCACAGTGACTCCTGTTATTGCTAGGATAGAACAAGCCCTGTTAGGCCGAGATGCACTCCGTCAAATGGGAATTACTATGAAGGATTTTTAGGGGGGGCCACTGCTCAACCTGACCCACAACAAGATAGAATTACTTGGCTGACGAATGATCCGGTTTGGGTGGAACAGTGGCCCCTCACTCAAGAAAAATTACAAGCAGCCAAGGAAATTGTGAAGGTAGAAGCTCAAAGTGGTCATCTTGAGCCTTCTACTAGTCCATGGAACACCCCGATATTCGTAATTCGAAAGAAAAACAAAAACAAATGGAGATTACTCCATGACCTGAGAGCTGTGAATGCGCAGATGGAAGCGATGGGACCTTTGCAAACTGGTCTGCCGCTTGTTTCTGCTATCCCACAGGATTGGTATATCATAATAATTGATATTCGAGATTGTTTTTTCAGCATCCCTCTTGCCCTGGAAGACCGGAAAAGGTTTGCCTTTACCCTACCTGCAATCAATTTGGAGGAGCCAGCAACACGCTGGCAATGGACAGTCCTGCCACAAGGTATGAAAAACTCACCCACAATGTGCCAGCGTTACGTGGCTAAGGCGCTGGAGGGTATCAGGGAAAAGTGGAGTTCAACAAAGGTTTTGCATTACATGGATGATATCCTGATGGCTGCAGAGGACAGAGCCGTCCTTGATTCCTTGTTCCAACAGGTGCAGACCAATTTACAGCAATTTGGGTTAAACATAGCAGAGGAGAAGATTCAAAAGGGTAGTACACTCAAATACTTGGGAACAGAAATTAGGGGAGAGCAGGTCACTGCCCAACCTATCCAAATAAATCCAGAAATTAAGACACTTAACGATGTTCAAAAGCTAGTGGGGGCCATTCAATGGTTGAGAACTTTTGTTCCGATCCCCAATGACCTAATGGAACCTTTTTATGACCTGCTAAAGGGTAACCAAATTTGGGAACCACGCACTCTTACAGAGGAGGCGCGAAAGGCGTTGGTAGAAATCCAACGCAGAACAGAGAAATTTGCTCTTATTCGCATACAACCAGGCAAGGACATCATTTTAGCCTGGGCCTTTACCAAAGGAGGCTGTTTTGGAATGCTAGGACAAGACAGAAAGAAGGAATTGTGTCCCCTGTTGTGGGCATACTCTTCAAAGGGAAATGACAGCTTTGTGAGGTGGAGCAAGGTTGCAGTTTTGGTAATGGAATCTTTAAGAAAATCAAGCAGAAAAACATTTGGCAAGGAACCAGATGTCATCTGGCTGCCCTGGACTAAAAAACAGGTGACAGAACTGATGGAGAACGAAGTAGAGCTGCAATTATCTCTAGGTACATACCATGGGAAGGTTGAGACAGGAAAGGTAGAGCTCTGGAAAAGATACATGGATGCATTACAGCCCTCACTGCAGTTGAGAGTGCTTGATAATCCCCAGCCTGGGCTGACATATTTTACCGATGCATCCTCTGTCACAGACACAGCAGTGGTGGTCTGGAAGGAAGCCAATAAATGGGAAAAACTAATCTGGGTAGAAGCAGGGAAGAGTGTTCAATGGCTAGAGGCAAAAGCTATGTGTCTAGCGCTTGAACAAACTCCTGAAAAACATATTAATGTCTGTACAGACTCTATGTACGTGTACAAATTGGTTCAATCAATGAAGAGAGGAGGATACGCTAACGGGGACATTTCAAATGCATTACAAGAAGCATTAGGAAAGCGAACTGGTACAGTCACAGTGATTCACATCAATAGCCACCAAAATTGCCCTGGTCCACTGGTGGAAGGTAACACAAAAGCAGATTCTGCTGCAAAAAGGTTGTGGACGTTACAACAGGCTAGTGAACTACACCGGAAGCTACATATTGGTGCAAAAGCATTGGCAAAAGAATGTAATATTCCTATTAGAGAAGCTCGGGAAGTTGTCGCTACTTGTCCCTATTGCCAGCATTCCCCATTATGGGAGGCTGGAGTGAATCCTAGAGGGCTGCAAGCACGAGAGTTATGGCAGACAGACTTTACTCATGGCCCCTAGGAAACACCTTGCGGTTACAGTTGATACTTATAGCGGTGCAATAATGGCCACACCACACATCAAGCAGACGGGAAAGACAGTCATACAACACTGGGTCACCGTCATGGCCTGGCTGGGAACCCCAAAAACGATTAAAACAGATAATGGGCCTTGTTTTAGAAGCACATTAGTTGAAGATTGGTGCAAGAAGTGGGACATTGAATTAAAACACGGGATCCCATACAACTGTCAGGGCCAGGGGATTGTGGAGCGCGGTCATCGTGTGCTCAAGGAAAAAATTAAGATCCTTGGAGAAGAAGAAGGGTATTCGGGAAAAATACCGACAGATCAACAAAATAATATCTTAAATCGAGCCCTGTTAGCTTTAAATCACTATATTAGAGGACACGAACAGTATTCGCCAATAGAAAAACAGTATTTAAAACAACAAGTAGCTACCTTTCCCCAGGTGCGAGTTAAATTTCCAGGGGAACTACAGTGGGAATCCGGGTGGAGGCTGCGTACAATTGGAAGAGGGTATGCAGCAGTAGAAAAGGAGGGATTGCTGAGATGGGTACCTAGCAGATGTATTAAGGCGGAATTAAAGGAGGATCAGAATAAAACTAATGAAAATTGTGAGTTCTTGTCCGCAGGACTGGATTGTCAGACACCCTCGCATCTCAGTGACGAATGAAGATGACAAGGAAGAGGATCAGACCTGATGCTTCTACAGCAAGGGGGAGTGTGCGCTGCACTAGAGGAAGAGTGTTGTGTATATGCAGACCACACCAGAATAGTAAAAGACACTATGACCAAATTGCAGAAAGGTCTGGAAAAAACGAAGGAGGGAACGAGAGGCACAGCAAAGTTGGTTTACGTCATGGTTCAACCATTCACCATGGCTGACCACCCTGATATCTACCTAATGGGACCAATCAAAATGATTGTAATAGCAGTGATTTTGGGACCCTGTCAAGCTCGTTTCATTTGTTAAGAGTCAATTAGAGAGTGTTAGCATTAGATTAATGGCATTTTAGCGATTGCTCTAAGACTGTTTTCGTTTAAAACTCCCTTTAGCTATCCCTAGTTATACACCACTACTCTCAGTTGTTCTCCAGTTATCCTGTTTGGTGTGCCTTATATTTTCTATCTAACTTATAATGTATATTTTTAGAATTTTTATAAGAAATAATGTAGAAACAGCACACGTTTGCTAGGTTTGCACACAAGTTTTATGACACGTATTTTTAGGATTGTTTTATCTTAATCACCTTATTGGTGCATAGGGAGGGGGGATATGTAGGTAGTTAAGGTATGGCGGCCGGAAGATATCGCGATGTACGGAAAGAGAGAGCCCCCCCCTAGGTACTCTCACAAGCCCCATAGCATGGAGAGGGGAATTGTGGGGCTAGGCTGGACAATACCATAAAAGGTAAAATTTGTTAACCTGCCCTTCTGATTGGGTCAGAACAGGTACTTCCGTGTGGCCGAAGGGTATAAAGCACCTGCTGTTGTTTAATAAAACGCTATTTGGTCATCCTCCATATTGGTGTCTGTGATCTTCTAGCTCTAAGCCAGGGGTTGGCTTAGTTCTGCAAGTCTTGGCTGAAGCAACGCAGCAACAATATACCTCCCAAATTATAGAGGTGTGACCACGCTGGGAACGCAAGCCAGACCAGTTTCATGATCAATGAGTCTATTGTTTTACAAGTTATTACCATGAAGTACAGTGAAACAAGAACCTTAGCCCAGGCCCCCCAGCCGATAAACACTAAAACAGCAAATACTAGCTGCAAGTAAGGTACGGCATGCTGAAACTCTGAGATCAAGCGCAACAACTCTGAGAGCAAATAAATCACCATTCTGAGGAGTGACTATTAATCCGAAACAATGAATGCTTATCACAAATACGATTAGACACATTCTGGTCAGATCTGTCGTTATCTCAACCATTCGCACCCCACGTTGGGCGCCACAAAGAACTGTTGTGGTTTAAGCCCAGTCAGTAACTCAGAAGCAGGAAGCCGCTCTCTCACTCCCCCCCTTCTTCCCCCCCCCCCCCCCCCCCCCCCCCGATCCCAGAGAGATGGGGAGGAGAATTGGAAGAATGTAACTTCCACCGGTTGAGATAAGAACAGTCCAGTAACTAAGGTATAATACAAAACCACTACTGCTACCACCAGTAATAATAACGATAAGGGAAATAACAAGGGGAGAGGATACAATTGCTCACCACCCACCAATTGATACCCAGCCCGACCTGAGCAGTGATCTGGCCTTCCGGGTAACTCCCCCCTATTTATATACTGGGCATGACGTGCCATGGTGTGGAATACCCCTTTGGCTAGTTTGGGTCAGGTGTCCTGTCTCTGCTTCCTCCCAGCTTCCCCTCCTCCCTGGCAGAGCATGAGACTGAGAAAGTCCTTGGTCAGAGTAAACATTACTTAGCAACAACTAAAAACATTGGTGTTATCAGCATTGTTCCCAGGCTCAAAGTCAAATCCACAGCACTGCACCAGCTACTAAGAAGGAGTAAAAATGTCTGCTATAGCTGAACCCAGTATAATACCTCGGCCTTCTCCATATCTCGGGTAACCAGGTCTGCCATTTCCTTCCAGAGGGGGCCCATATTTTGCCTTGTCTTCCTTTTATCCCCATTGTACCTGTAGAAGTTTTTCTTGCTGCCCTTAATATCCTTGGCCAGATTGAATTCTGTCAGGGCTTTAGCTTTCCTAAACTAATCCCTGGCTCAATTTCTCTGTATTCCTCTCAGGATACCTGTGTGAAAATCATTTGGCACCCAACGTGGGGCCCAAAGGTTTGAGATAACGATAGATCTGACCAGAGTGTATCAAAACAAATTTGTTAAAAACATTTATTATTTTGGTTTAATAGTCACAGGTCACAATGTTGATTCATTTGCTTTCAGAGTTGTTGGGCTTGGTCTCAGAGTGGCATTATCTTGCTTGCAGTATGCATTTCCTGTTTTGGTGTTTATCACCCTTGGGTTAAAGTTCTCTTTTTGTTGTACTTTATAGTAGTGGCTTGTGATACGATAGACTTGCTAGTCATGAAACTGATCTTGTATGTATTCTCAGCATTGCCATCACCTCTATACTTTGGGAGACATCTAACAGGAAGTATTAATAATCATATCTCTTCCTTTTTCTCCTCGGAGAGCCAACTCATGGAGGAGAAATTCCCCCACATCTCCCTCATTGGGCTATTTACATCACCAATTGAGAATTTTGAAAATTTTGAGTATTCTTGGGATGTTGAAAGTAGCCTGGCCCTATTGCTAGGAATCAGTATGTTGTTGAATATGGTTCAACCCTTGCTTAGGGTTAAAGAGCTACATGTGGCTACTCCAACCCACATGAGAAGCACTGAGGCTCAAAGGAGAAAAAAAGGGACTCGAACTCCAGTGACAAGGAATTTGGCTATTTCAACCTGTGACACACACTATAGCTACTCAAATCCCAGTGGCAAGAACTATGGCTACTCAAATCCCAGTGGCAAGAACTACAGCTACTCAAACCCCAGCAACAAGCATTAGAGCCACTTCAATCTCCACAACAAGCACTACAGCTGCTCAAACTCTGATGACCAGTACCACAGCTACTCAACCTCCAGCAACAGGCACTTCAGTTATTTTTACCCCCATAACAAGCACTGCAGCCACTCAAACACCAGAGGCAAGTATGGTGGCTATTCAAAATGGCAACAAGCACTATAGCTGTTTTAATTCCTGTGACCAGTACTGCAACTACTCAAACCCTGACAATAAGCACGACAACCATTCAGACCCCGACAATGGGTGATATAACTGAACTAGAGAACCAACCCATGCTGGTATCAATTGCCCGTTTATGCAAGAGGAAATGGAAAAGGGGGAAAAAAAAATCGTTTAGTGAAAGAAGATGAAGAAAGGACAATACAAGAACTAGAGGAACCAGAACAAGAAACAGAGGAAGAGGAAGAACAAGAGGTAACTTCTCGATGCCTGTCCTTGATTGAGTTGTGGAATATGCAAAAAGATTTCAGCCATCTTCCAGGTGAGCACATCATCACCTGGATTCTCTGATGATGGAACAATGGGGCCGACAGTCATGAACTAGAAGGAAGGGAAGCCAAGAATCTGGGATCACTTGCTATGGAAGGGGGAAATAATAAGGCGACAGTGAAAGAGAAAAGAATCCTCATCCTCTGGAGGTGGCTCTTGATAGCTGTGTGTCATAATTTAAGCCCAGCCGGCAACTCAGAACCACGCAGCTGCTCGCTCACTTCTCCGCTTCTTCCTCCCCCCACTCCTGCAGGGATGGGGAGGAGAATCGAAAGAATGTAACTCCCACGGGTTGAGATAAGAGCAGTCCAGTAACTAAGGTATAATACAAAACCACTACTGCTACCACCAATAATAATAATGATAAGGGAAATAACAAGGGGAGAGAATACAATTGCTCACCACCCGCCGACCGATACCCAGCCCGACTCGAGCAGTGATCTGGCCTTCTGGGTAACACCCCCCGGTTTATATACAGGGTATGACGTGCTGTGGTATGGAATACCCCTTTGGCTAGTTTGGGTTAGGAGTCCTGTCTCTGCTTCCTCCCAGCTTCCCCTCCTCCCTGGCAGAGCATGAGAGTGAGAAAGTCCTTGGTGGGATTAAATATTACTTAGCAAGAACTAAAAACACCAGCGTTGTTATCAGCGTTGTTCCCAGGTTAAAGTCAGAAAGCAGCACTGAACCAGCTACTAAGGAAAAAAACGACTGCTATAGCTGAACCCAGGACAGTCTCCACCCCTTATTCCGTACCATTCACATGCTCATATCCCTTATTTTTCAATATACCATCGCTTTTGCCTCATATATACATACACATAGATATATACACACATATATATACACACACCCACACCCACACACAAAGAGAAAGATATCATTCCCTAGTCCATGGACCAATCCCTATAAAATTGCTGAATTCATCCAGTCCATGATGTCAGGCTCCATCTCTTGTAACAGTCTTTAACGGCATGAGGGATGGTGTGTAGTGCTGGGTTGTTGCCTGCTGATGACACCGCCAAACTCAGCTGGTCACTAATAAGCTCATCTGATTTCATCAAACTCCATTCTTTGTTGAGGTGATGATCGGAGGGAAGTCAGGGTCAGTCGATGGTGACCTGAGGATAATTCTGCTGCTGCTGCCTTTTCCCATGACTTTATTCTCCGCTGATGATCATGACAGCACACGTCTTGTCTTCAAAGCCAAGACTAGAGGAGATGGGCATCTAGCTGATGGGCTATAAAAGTGCTATAGAGCAGTCAAAAGCATATCATTGAGTTCATTGGCTGTTTTCCCCAAAAATTAAATCCCCTTGAGGTACACACCGGACATCCCCATCTTCCCGCATTACCCACCAAGCATATCCAGGCCCCTGAGCAAAAGCAACCCCACGAGTGGGTTTGCCTATACCTGAAGCAGGAAAAACAGAAACTGTCTTCCCCAACAAATTCTTTATGTGCACCACAGGAACTTTATCCCCCTCTACAGTATGTAAAAGTTCTGATTGGGCTGGGCCAGCCCTGTTGGCGGATCCCCACATGTTGACCAACCAGGTGGCTTTTGCTAAACGTCTATCCCAGCGTTTGGAAGTCCCACCACCCATTTCTCTCAGTGTAGCTTTTAACAGCCCATTGTACCGTTCGATTTTCCCAGAGGCTGGTGCATGATAGGGGATGTGATACATCCATTCAATGCCATGATCTTTGGCCCAAGAGCCTATGAGGTTGCTCCAGACATGAGTCCTAATATCTGACTCAACTCTTTCCGGGGTGCCGTGTGGCCACAAGACTTGTTTCTCAAGGCCCAGGATAGAGTTCTGGGCAGTGGCATGGGGCACAACATAGGTTTCCAGCCATCTGGTGGTTGCTTCCACCATGGTAAGCACATGGCACTTGCCTTGGCAGGTCAGTGGGAGTGTGATATAGTCAATCTGCCAGGCCTCCCCATACTTATACTTCAGCCATCGTCCTCCATACCGGAGAGGCTTTAACCATTTGGCTTGCTTAATTGTAGCACATGTTTCACATTCATGAATAAACTGGGAAATAATGTCCATTGTTAAGTCCACCCCTCGATCACTGTCGTGGTTTGAGCCCAGCCGGTAACTCAGAACCACACATCCGCTCGCTCACTCCCCCCCTTCTTCCTCCCCCCCAATCCCAGAGAGATGGGGAGGAGAATCGCAAGAATGTAACTCCCAAGGGTTGAGATAAGAGCAGTCCCGCAACTAAGGTATAATACAAAACCACTACTGCTACCACCAATGATAATAATGATTAGTGAAATAACAAGGGGAGAGGATACAATTGCTCACCACACGCCGACCGATACCCAGCCCGACCCGAGCAGTGATCTGGGCCTTCCGGGTAACTCCCCCCGGTTTATATACTGGGCATGACGTGCTGTGGTATGGAATACCCCTTTGGCCAGTTTGGGTCAGGTGTCCTGTCTCTGTTTCCTCCTGGCTTCCCCTCCTCCCTGGCAAAGCATGAGACTGAGAAAGTCCTTGGTTGGAGTAAACATTACTTAGCAACAACTAAAAATATCGGTGTTATCAGCGTTGTTCCCAGACTGAAAGTTAAAAAACACAGCACTGCACCAGCTACTAAGAAGGAGAAAAATGACTGCTATAGCTGAACCCAGGACAGTATCCACCCCTTATTCCATACCATGCATGTGATTCTCAGATCCCACATCTCTCAACACACCATCGACCCTGTCCCAGATATACACATATATATACACCCACACCCACACACAGAGAAAGATATCATTCCCTAGTCCATGGACCAATCCCTGTAAAATTGCTGAACTCATCCAGTCCATGATGTCAGGCTCCATCTCTTGTAATAGTCTTTCAGGGCAGGAGGGACGGTATGTAGTGTTGGGTTGTTGCCTGCTGATGGTACCGCCAAACTCGTCTGGTCACTGCTGAGCTCATCTGGTTTCCTCAAAATTCATTCTTTGTTGAGGTGATGATCGGAGGGAAGTCAGGGTCAATTGCTGGCGACCTGAAGATATCTAGCTGGTGGGCTATAAAAGTATTATAGAGCAGGCAACAGCATACAGTTGAGTTCATTGGCTGTTTTCCCCCAAAATCAAATCCCCTTGAGGTACACATCGGACTTCCCCATCTTCCTGCATTACCCACCAAGTATATCCAGGTCCCTGAGCAAAAGCAACCCCACGAGTGGGTTTGCCTTTACCTGAAGCAGGAATAACCCAGACTGTCTTCCCCAGCAAATTCTTTATGTGCACCACAGGAACTTTATCCCCCTCTACAGTACGTAAAAGTTCTGATTGGGCTGGGCCAGCCCTGTTGGCAGATCCCCTAGTGTTGACCAACCAGGTGGCTTTTGGTAAATGTGTATCCCAGTGTTTGAAAGTCCCAACACCCATTGCTCTCAGGGTAGTTTTTAACAGCCCATTGTACCGTTCGATTTTCCCAGAGGCTGGTGCATGGTAGGGGATGTGATATACCCACTCAATGCCATGCTCTTTGGCCCAAGTGTCTATGAGGTTGTTCCGGAAACGAGTCCCATTGTCTGACTCAATTCTCTCTGGGGTGCCGTGTCCCCACAAAACTTGTTTCTCAAGGCCCAGGATAGTGTTCCGGGCAGTGGCATGGGGCACAACGTATGTTTCCAGCCAGCTGGTGGTTGCTTCCACCATGGTAAGCACATAGCGCTTGCCTTGGCAGGTCGGTGGGAGTGTGATATAGTCAATCTGCCAGGCCTCCCCATACTTGTACTTCAGCCATCGTCCTCCACACCAGAGAGGCATTAACCGTTTGGCTTGCTTAATTGCAGCACATGTTTCACATTCCTGAAAAACCTGGGCAATAGTGTCCATTGTTAAGTCCACCCCTCCATCACAAGCCCATCTATATGTTGCATCTCTGCCTTGATGGCCTGAGGTGTCATGGGCCCACCAGGCTAAAAATAATTCACCCTTAAGTTGCCAATCTAAGTCCATCTGAGCCACTTTAATCTTAGCAGCTTTATCCACTTGCTGGTTGTTCTGGTGTTCCTCAGTGGCCCGACTCTTGGGTACATGAGCATCTACGTGGCGTACCTTCACCACCAGGTTCTGCACCTGAGCAACGATATCTTGCCACAATGTAGCAGCCCAGATGGGTTTACTTCTGCATTGCCAGTTGCTCTGCTTCCATTGCTGCAACCACCCCCACAGGGCATTTGCCACCATCCATGAGTCAGTAGAGAGATAAAATACTGGCCATTTTTCTTGTTCAGCAATGTCCAAGGCCAGCTGGATGGCTTTCACCTCTGCAAACTGACTTGATTCACCCTCTCCTTCAGCAGTTTCTGCAACTTGTCTCAGGGGACTCCACACAGCTGCCTTCCATCTCCAATGCTTTCCCACAATACAGCAGGACCCATCAGTAAACAAGGCATATTGCTTTTCACTCTCTGACAGTTCATTATATGGTGGGGCCTCTTCAGCACGCGTCACCTCCTCTTCTGGTGACATCCCAAAATCTTTGCCCTCTGGCCAGTCCATGATGACTTCTAGAATTCCTGGATGACTGGGATTTCCTATTCGAGCTCGTTGTGTAATTAGTGCGGCCCACTTACTCCATGTAGCATCAGTTGCATCATGTGTAGAGGAGACCCTGCCTTTGAACATCCAGCCCAGCACAGGCAACCGGGGTGCCAGGAGGAGCTGCGCTTCAGTTCCAATCACTTCTGAAGCAGCTCGAACCCCTTCATAGGCTGCCAGTATCTCTTTTTCAGTGGGAGGATAGCTGGCCTCAGATCCTTTATATCCCTGACTCCAAAAGCCGAGGGGTCCACCTCAAGTCTCCCCTGGAGCTTTCTGCCAGAGGCTCCAGGTAGGACCATTCTCCCCAGCTGCGGTATAGAGCACATTTTTCACATCCTCCCGGCCCGGACTGGTCCAAGGGCTACTGCATGAACTATTTCTCGTTTAATTTGTTCAAAGGCTTGTTGCTGCTCAGGGCCCCATTTGAAATCATTCTTCTTCTGGGTCACGTGGTAGAGACAGCTTACAATCAGACTGTAATTTGGGATGTGCATTCTCCAGAACCCCACAACACCTAAGAAAGCTTGTGTTTCTTTCTTATTAGTTGGTGGAGACATTGCTGTTATCTTGTTGATCACGTCTGTGGGGATCTGGCGACGTCCATCTTGCCATTTTATTCCCAAAAATTGAATCTCCTGTGCAGGTCCTTACTCCATTTTATGGCAAAACCGGCCTTCAGCAGGATTTGGATTATCTTCCTCCCTTTCTCAAAAACTACTTCCGCTGTATCACCCCACACGATGATGTCATCAATGTATTGCAGGTGTTCTGGAGCTTGCCCCTGTTCCAGTGCAGTCTGGATCAGTCCATGGCAGAGGGTAGGGCTGTGTTTCCACCCCTGGGGCAGTCGGTTCCAAGTGTACTGGACGCCCCTCCAAGTGAAAGTAAACTGTGGCCTGCATTCTGCTGCCAAAGGGATTGAGAAAAATGCATTGGCAATGTCAGTTGTGGCATCCCACTTGGCTGCCTTTGACTCCAGTTCATATTGAAGTTCTAGCATGTCCGGTACGGCAGCACTCAATGGTGGTGTGACTTCATTCAGGCCACGATAGTCTACTGTTAATCTCCACTCTCCATTAGACTTTTGCACTGGACATATGGGGCTATTAAAGGGTGAGCGGGTCCTGCTGATCACTCCTTGGCTCTCCAGTCTATGGATCAGCTTATGGATGGGACTCAAGGAGTCTCGGTTGGGGCAATATTGCCGCCGGTGCACTGTTGTGGTCGCGATTGGCACTTGCTGTTCTTCGACCTTCAGCAACCCCACAACAGAAGGATCCTCTGAGACACCAGGCAAGTTGGACTGTTGCTTCATTTCCTCTGTCTCCAAGGCAGCGATACCAAAAGCCCATCTATACCCTTTTGGGTCTTTGAAGTACCCTCTCCTGAGATAGTCTATGCCAAGGATGCATGGAGCCCCTGGACCAGTCACAATGGGGTGCTTTTGCCACTTCCAGTCAGGCTGATTTCAGCTTCCAGCATAGTTAATGCTTGGGATCCTCCTGTCACTCCAGAAATATAAATGGGTTTCACCCCTCGATACCTTGATGGCATCAGAGTACACTGTGCACCGGTATCTACTAGAGCCTTATACTTCTGTGGGACTGATGTGCCAGGCCATCTGATCCACACAGTCCAGTAAACCCGATTATCCCTCTCCTCCACCTGGCTGGAGGCAGGGCCCCTCTAATAGCGATCATAAGATTGTCCTATTATGTCTTGTAGAAAGGGATTAGTATCCCTTATCACAGGAGCTGGAATAAAATCAGCTCTTTCACTCCATCTGGGAAACTGCTCACCAGAGACTGGAGCAGCAGCTTTCCTGGGAGGATCATCCTTGACCATTGTTCTCCTCTTCAGTTCACATACCCGTTGCTCCAGAACTGAGGTAGGTTTTCTGTCCCACTTTCTCATGTCTTCTCCGTGGTCCCACAGGTAAAACCATAGGGTGGCCCGTGGCGTGTACCTCCTATATTTTCTCTCTTAAGCAGTAGGGCGCCTTCTGTTAATAGCTGAGACATGCGTTGGTACGCGTAGGGAGCTGGATAGATCGGATAAATCGTCTCTCAATTGTTTGAACTCCTGGGACAGTTTTTCCACAGCTGAAATGATGGAAGGGGTGAGATTGTCTTCAAACTCTCGGAGTTGACGAATCAGGCAATCCACTGTTGGTGATACTCCGTCGTCATTGCAGGTCATTGATGCCAATGTGTGGGCATATCATGATGGCGCGCTCCATGTAAGTTTCCGCCACATGGGTCGTGTACATTCGACTTCATCTGGTTCTATGGATGTGTTCCTGGCATCCAGGCTGTGATAGATCATCTCTGTAATGGCTGTTTCCCTCAGGGACTGGATGCCTTTCTCTATCGTGGTCCAGTTGGCTGAGCGACGTGTAATAGGGAAACCTTTCCTTCACAGCTGCCAGGAGCCGCCTCCAAAGCCTGAGGGCTCGCTTCTCTCTTGCAATCGCTTTGTCAATTCCTCCTTCCCTAGCAAGTGATCCCAGCTGCTTGGCTTCCCTACCTTCTAGTTCGTGACCGTCGGCCCCATTGTCCCAGCATCGGAGCAACCAGGTGACAATGTGCTCCCCTGGAAGACAGGTGAAATCTTTTCGCATATTCCGCAGCTCGGTTGAGGTCCGGAGTCGAGGAATGACCTCTTCTTCTTCTTCCTCTTCCTCTGACCCACGTAGTAGTAACTCTTGTTCAGATGCTGTTGCATGTAGTAATGGCATTGGGTCTTCATCTTTCTTCGCTTCTCCGGTTGCTCTTTGTGCCTCTCGTTTACTTTTGCTTACAGGGGCAACAGACATTGTCACAAACTGGCCATTTGGTTTAGCTGCAGTGTTTGTCACTGTGGTTGGAGTGGCTGCAGTGTCTGCCACTAGGATTGGAGTGGTTGCAATGTCTATTGCTGGGGTTGGTGCAGCTGTTGTGCTTGGGAGTTGAGTAACACCAACAGCTGCATTGTTTATTGCTGTCAGGGATTGAGTAGCTACTGTACTTGTCACTGGGGTTGGTGTGCCTGTGGTGCTTGGAGTAGCCGCATTGTCTGTTGCTGTCGGGGTTTGAGTAGCTGTTGTGCTTGTCACTGGGGTTGGTGTAGCTGCGGTGCTTGGAGTAGCTATATTGTCTGTTGCTGTCGGGGTTTGAGTAGCTACTGTGCTTGTCAGTGGGGTTGGTGTAGCTGCTGTATTTGAAGTTGGAGTAGTTGCGTTGTCTGTTGTGGTCAGGGTTTGAGTAGCTGTTGTGCTTGTCACTGGGGTTGATGTAGCTGCTGTACTTGGAGTAGCTGTGTTGTCTGTTGTGGTCAGGGTTTAAGTAGCTGCTGTGCTTGCAGTTGGCATAGCTGCGTTGTCTGTTGCTTTGCCATCAGATCCAGAGACACTTTTTTCCCTTCGAAGGTGCTGGACAGTGTTGAGCACGGCTCTGTAGGCATAGGCCAAGCCCCAGCACGTTCCCATCATTTGTCTCTCTCTGGTATAACCAGGATGACAGCACACCTCGTTTAAGTGTTTTACTAGTTTTTCCGGATGTTGCACTTGTTCAGGGGTGAAGTTCCAAAGCACTGGAGGGGCCCACTGGCCTAGATACTTGCCCATACTATCCCACACACCCTGCCACTCCTGACTGTCCAGCCTCAGGGAAAATCTCTTGGTGGTCCTCGTATATCGTCATCTAACCCTAGACCAGATTCGAACCCGATACTGCTTAACTTTCGAGATTAAATGAATTAGGATGTTCCCAGGACTGGATGGCCGTGGGTAAAACACACTCCGTATGTTAGCCAACATGCTGATCCCCAGCAGAATCACTAGGCTGGTTTCAAGGGTATTCAAAGGCCATCTAAAACCTTCAGAACTCTCAACTGCTGTTGCAAATAGGCTGGTAGGGCAACAGGGGGTGAAAGAGAATGCCTCCTTCGTAAGTTGACCCCCCGAGGAGAAAAAAAAGATATGCAATGGCTAAAATATTTCATTATATACCTCCCAAAGTATAGAGGTGATGGCCACGCTGGAAGCACAAACCAGACTAGTTTCATGATCAATGAGTCTATTGTATTACAAGTCATTACCATGAAGTACAGCGAAACAAGAACCTTAGCCCAGGCCCCCCAGGCGATAAACGCTAAAACCGCAAATAGTGGCTGTAAGTAAGGTACAACATGCTGAAACTCTGAGATCAAGCGCAACAAGTCTGAGAGCCAAATAATCACCATTGTGACGAGTAGTAACAATGAATGCTTATCACAAATATGATTAGACACACTCTGGTCAGATCTGTCATTATCTCAACCCTTCGTGCCCCACGTTGGGCGCCAAAAAGAACTGTCGTGGTTCGAGCCCTGCCAGTAACTCAGAACCACTCAGCCACTCGCTCACTCCCCACCTTCTTCCTTCCCCCCGATCCCAGAGGAATGGGGAGGAGAATGGGAAGAATGTAACTCCCACGAGTTGAGATAAGAGCAGTCCCGCAACTAAGGTATAATACAAAACCACTACTGCTACCACCAATGATAATAATGATTAGTGAATTATCAAGGGGAGAGGATACAATTGCTCACCACACGCCGACCGATACCCAGCCCGACCCGAGCAGTGATCTGGGCCTTCCGGGTAACTCCCCCCGGTTTATATACTGGGCATGACGTGCTGTGGTATGGAATACCCCTTTGGCTAGTTTGGGTCAGGTGTCCTGTCTCTGCTTCCTCCCGCCTTCCCCTCCTCCCTGGCAAAGCATGAGACTGAGAAAATCCTTGGTCAGAGTAAACATTACTTAGCAACAACTAAAAATATCGGTGTTATCAGCGTTGTTCCCAGGCTGAAAGTTAAAAAACACAGCACTGCACCAGCTACTAAGAAGGAGAAAAATGACTGCTATAGCTGAACCCAGGACAATCATGAACCCATCTATATGTAGCATCTCTGCCTTGATGGGCTGAGGTGTCATGGGCCCACTGGGCTAGAAATAATTCACACTTATGTTGCCAATCTAAATCCATCGGAGCCACTTCAATCTTAGCAGCCTGATCCACCCGTTGGTTGTTCTGATGTTCCTCAGTGGCCTGACTCTTGGGTACATGAGCATCTACGTGGCCTACCTTCACCACCAGGTTCTGCACCCAAGCAGCGCTATCTTGCTACAGTGCAGCAGCCCTGATGGGTTTACCTCTGTGTTGCCAGTTGGTCTGCTTCCATTGCTGCAACCACCCCCACAGGGCATTTGCCACCATCCATGAGTCGGTATAGAGATAAAGTACTGGCCATTTTTCTCGTTCAGCCATGTCCAAGGCCAGCTGGATGGCTTTCACCTCTACAAACTGACTTGATTCACCCTCTCCTTCAGCAGTTTCTGCAACTTGTCACAGGGGACTCCACACAGCTGCCTTCCATCTCAGATGCTTTTCCGCAATACAGCCGGACTCATCAGTAAACAAGGCATATTGCTTTTCACTCTCTGACAGTTCATTATATGGTGGGGCCTCTTCAGCACACATCACCTCCTCCTTTGGGCTGCCAAAGGAACTGAGAAAAATGCATTAGCAATATCAATTGTGGCATACCACTTCGCTAACCTTTGACTCCAGTGCAAATTCAAAATCTAGCATGTCCGGTACAGCAGCACTCAATGGTGGTGTGACTTCATTCAGGCCATGTGTCGTGGTTTGAACCCAGCCGGTAACTCAGAACCATGCAGCCGCTCTCTCACTCCACCCCTTCTTCCTCCCCCTGCTCCCGGAGGGATGGGGAGGAGAATCAAAAGAATGTAATTTGACAGGTTGAGATAAGAGCAGCCCAGTAACTAAAGTATAATGCAAAACCACTACTGCTACCACCAATGATAATAATGATTAGTGAAATAACAAGGGGAGAGGATACAATTGCTCACCACACACCGACCGATATCCAGCCCGACCCGAGCAGTAATCTGGGCCTTCCGGGTAACTCCCCCCGGTTTATATACTGAGCATGACGTGCCATGGTATGGAATACCCCTTTGGCTAGTTTGGGTCAGGTGTCCTGTCTCTGCTTCCTCCCGCCTTCCCCTCCTCCCTGGCAAAGCATGAGACTGAGAAAATCCTCGGTCAGAGTAAACATTACTTAGCAACAACTAAAAATATCGGTGTTATCAGCGTTGTTCCCAGGCTGAAAGTTAAAAAACACAGCACTGCACCAGCTACTAAGAAGGAGAAAAATGGCTGCTATAGATGAACCCAGGACACCATGATAGTCTACCTTTAGTCTCCACCCTCTGTTAGGCTTTTGCACTGGCCATATGAGGCTATTAAAGGGTGAGCGGGTCCTGCTGATCTCTCCTTGGCTCTGCAGTCTGCGGATCAGCTTATGGATGGGAATCAAGGAGTCTCGGTTGGTGCGATATTGCCGCCGGTGCACTGTTGTGGTAGCGATTGGCACTTGCTGTTCTTCGACCTTCAGCAACCCCACAACAGAAGGATCCTCTGAGAGACCAAGCAAGGTGGACAGCTGCTTCATTTCCTCTGTCTCCAAGGCAGTGATACCAAAAGCCCTTCGGTACCCTTCTGGACCTTTGAAATACCCTCTCCTGAGATAGTCTATGCCAAGGATGCATGGAGCCCCTGGACCAGTCACAATGGGGTGCTTTTGTCACTTCCTCCCAGTCAGGCTGATTTCAGCCTCCAGTACAGTGAACTCTTGGGATCCTCCTGTCACTCCAGAAATATAAATGGGTTTCACCCCTTGATACTTTGATGGCATCAGGGTACACTGTGCACCAGTATGTACTAGAGCCTTATACTTCTGTGGGACTGATGTGCCAGGCCATCTGATCCACACAGTCCAGTAAACCCGATTATCCCTCCTCCACCTGGCTGGAGGCAGGGCCCCTCTAATAGTGATCATAAGATTGTCCTCTTATGTCTTGTAGAAAGGGATTAGTATCCCTTATCACAGGAGCTGGAATAAAATCAGCTCTTCCACTCCATCTGGGAAACTGCTAACAGAGACTGGAGCAGCAGCTTTCCTGGGAGGATCATCCTTGACCATTGTTCTCCTCTTCAGTTCACGCACCCGTTGCTCCAGAACTGAGGTAGGTTTTCCATCCCACTTTCTCAATTCTTCTCCGTGATCCCACAGGTAAAACCATAGGGTGGCCCATGGTGTGTACCTCCTATATTTTCTCTTTCGAGCAATAGGGCGCCTTCTGTTAATAGCTGAGACATGGGTTGGTACGCGTGGGGAGCTGGATAGATCTTCTCTCAGTTGTTTGACCTTCTGGGTCAGGAGTTTTTCCACAGCTGAAATGATGGAAGGGGTGAGATTGTCTTCGAACTCTCGGAGTTTACGAATCAGGTCGTCCACTCTTGGTGGTGCTATGTCATTCCAGGTCATTGATGCCAATGAGTGGGCATATAATGATGGCGCACTCCATGTAAGTTTCTGCCACATGCATCATGTACATTTGACTTCATCTGGATCTATGGATGCATTCCTGGCATCCAGCCTCTGATAGATCATCTTTAGAATGGCTAATTCCCTCAGATTCTGAATGCCTTTCTCTATCATGGTCCAGTTGGCTGAGCGACTCATAACAATGTCCTTGTAGGGATTCCTTTCCTTCACAGGTGCCAAGAACTGCCTCCAAAGACTGGGGGCTCGCTTCTCTTTTGCAATCGCTTTCTGAATTCCTCCTTCCCTAGCAAGTGATCCCAGCTGCTTGGCTTCCCTACTTTCTAGCTCATGACCATCAGCCCCATTGTCCCAGCATCGGAGCAACCAGGTGACTATGTGCTTACCTGGTAGATGGCTGAAGTCTTTTCGTATATTCTGCAGCTCGGTCGAGGTCTGGGATCAAGAAGTTACCTCTTCTTCTTCCTCTTCCTCTTCTTCCTGTATTAATAACTCTTGTTCAGATGCTGTCCCCTGTAGTACGCGCATTGGGTCTTCATCTGTCTTCACTACACGCGTTGCTCTTTGTGGCTCTCGTTTGCATTTCCCCTTGCTTGTATGGGCAACTGATATTGGCACGGATTGGTCCTTTGGTTTAGCTGCATTGTCTATCACTGTGGTTTGAGTGGCTGCAGTGTCATTTGTCGGGGTTGGTGTAACTGCTGTGCTTGGGGGTTGAGTAACTGCGTTGTCTGTTGCTTTGCCATCAGATCCAGAGGCATCTTTTTCCTGGTCCTTACGGAACTGGGCTCTGTAGGCGTGGGCCAAGCCTCAGCACATTACAGTAAGTTTTCCCTCCCTGGTATTGCCAGAATGACAGCTCAACTCGTCTAACTGTTCTGCTAATTTTTCCGGATTTTGCACTTGTTGAGGGGTGAAGTTCCAAAGCACTGGAGGGGCCCACTGGCCTAGATACTTGCCCATACAATCCCACACACCCTGCCACTTAGACTGTCCAGTCTCGGGGAAAATCTCTTGGTGGTCCTCTTAGATCGTCATTCAACCTTAGATAAGGCCCGAGCCCGACCCTGTTTAACTTTCGAGATCAGATGAAATAGGGCGTTATCAAGGTGGTATGGCCATGGGTAAAACTCTTGCAGTATTTGTGGCAACATACTGATTCCCAGCAAAAGGAGCAGGCAGGTTTTAAGGGTATTCAAAGGTGATCCAAAACCTTTAGAATTTTCAAATGCTGCTGTAAATAGCCTGGTGGGGGAGCGGAGGTTGTGAGGGAATGTCTCCTTCATAGGTTGACGTCCTGAGGAGGAAAAAAATCTTAGAATCATAGAATCATAGAATCATAAGGGTTGGAAAGGACCTTAAGATCATCTAGTTCCAACCCCCCTGCCACGGGCAGGGACACCTTGCCCTAAACCACGTGGCTCAAGGCTCTGTCCAACCTGGCCTTGAACACCGCCAGGGATGGAGCATCCACAACCTCCCTGGGCAACCCATTCCAGTGCTTCACCACCCTCACTGTAAAGAACTTCTTCCTTATATCTAATCTAAACTTCCTCTGTTTAAGTTTGAACCCATTACCCCTTGTCCTACCACTACAGTCCCTAAGGAAGAGTCCCTCCTCAGCATCCTTGTAGACCCCCTTCAGATACTGGAAGGCTGCTATGAGGTCACCACGCAGCCTTCTCTTCTCCAGGCTGAACAGCCCCAACTCTCTCAGCCTGTCTTCATATGGGAGGTGCTCCAGCCCTCTTATCATCCTCGTGGCCCTCCTCTGGACTCGCTCCAACAGCTCCATGTCCTTTTTATGTTGAGGACACCAGAACTGTACGCAGTACTCCAAGTGGGGTCTCACAAGAGCAGAGTAGAGGGGCAGGATCACCTCCTTTGACCTGCTGGTCATGCTTCTTTTGATGCAGCCCAGGATGCGGTTGGCTTTCTGGGCTGCAAGCGCACACTGCTGGCTCATGTTAAGCTTCTCATCAACCAACACCCCCAAGTCCTTTTCTGCAGGGCTGCTCTGAATCTCTTCTCTGCCCAACCTGTAGCAGTGCCTGGGGTTGCCCCGACCCAGGTGTAGGACCTTGCACTTGCCTTGGTTAAACTTCATAAGGTTGGCATCGGCCCACCTCACAAGCGTGTCAAGGTCCCTCTGGATGGCATCCCTTCCCTCCAGCATATCAACCGAACCACACAGCTTGGTGTCGTCGGCAAACTTGCTGAGGGCGCACTCAATCCCACTGTCCATGTCACCGACAAAGATGTTGAACAGGACCGGTCCCAACACCGATCCCTGAGGGACACCACTCGTTACAGGTTTCCAACTGGACATCGAGCCATTTACCACAACTCTTTGCGTGCGGCCATCGAGCCAGTTTTTTATCCACCGAGTGGTCCATCTATCAAATTGATGTCTCTCCAATTTAGAGACAAGGATGTCATGTGGGACAGCGTCGAATGCTTTGCACAAGTCCAGGTAGATGACATCAACTGCTCTGCCGCTGTCCATCAGTTCCGTGGCTCCATCATAGAAGGCCACCAAATTGGTCAGGCAGGATTTCCCCTTAGTGAAGCCATGTTGGCTGTCACCAACCACCTCATTGTTTTTCATGTGCCTTAGCATGTTTTCCAGGAGAAACTGTTCCAAGATTTTGCCAGGCACAGAGGTGAGACTGACTGGTCTGTAGTTCCCCGGGTCTTCCACCTTCCCCTTCTTGAAAATGATGTGTAATTGCTAAAAATTTCCATTATATGCCTCCCAAAGTATAGACGTGATGACCACACTGAGAACGCATGCCAGACCAGTTTCATGATCAATGAGTCTATTGTATTACAAGTCATTACCATGAAGTACAGCGAAACAAGAACCTTAGCCCAGGCTCCAAAGCTGTTAAACACTAAAACAGCAAATACTAGCTGCAAGTAAGGTATGACATGCTGAAACTCTGAGAAAAAGCGCAACAACTCTGAGAGCCAACATATCAACATTGTGACGAGTGACTATTAATCCGAAAAAATGAATGCTTATCACAAACACGATTAGACACACTCTGGTCAGATCTCTTGTTATCTCACCCCTTCGGGCCCCACATCGGGCACCAAAAAGGATTGTCATGATTTAAGCCCAGCCGGTAACTCAGAACCACGCAGCCACTCGCTCACTCCCCCCCTTCTTCTCCTCCCCCGGTCCCAGAGAGAGGGGGAGGAAAATCGAAAGAATGTAAATCCTGCAGGTTGAGATAAGAACTCTCCAATAACTAAGGTACAATACAAAACCACTACTACTACCACCAATAATAATAATGATAAGGGAAATAACAAGGGGAGGGAATATAAAACTTAAAGCGGAAAAGAAAAAGAAAACAATAAACACAAGTGATGCACAATACAATTGCTTACCACCTCCCGACCGATACCCAGCCTGACCCGAGCAGTGATCTGGGCCTTCCAGGTGACTCCCCCCATTTTATATACTGGGCATGACGTGCTGTGGTATGGAGTACCCCTTTGGCTAGTTTGGGTCAGGTGTCCTGTCTCTGCTTCCTCCTGGCTTCTTGTTCCCCTCCTCACTGGTGGAGCTTGAGAGACTGAAAACTCCTTGATTGGGGTAAGCATTACTTAGGAACAACTAAAAGATCAGCTTCTTATCAGCGTTGTTCTCAGGCTCAATTTGAAAATACAGCACTGCCCCAGGTACTAAGAAGGAGAAAAATAACTGTTACGGCTGAACCCAGGACATGCCGCTTGATGGCTTGTGGCATTAGGGTGCACTCTGCACCATTGTCTACTCGAGCCTTATACTCCTGTGGCTCTGACGTGCCAGGCCATCTAATCCACACAGTCCGGTAGATGCTGCTGTCCCTCTCCTCCACCCGGCTGGAGACAGGGCCCCTCTAGTGCTGGTCGTAGGATTCTCCGTTTACTTCTTTACGAAATGGGTAAGAACTTCTTTCCATAGGATCAGGGGTAAGATCAGCCCTTCCACTCTCTTGTGAAACTACCCAGTGGAGACTGGAGTAGCAGCTGTACTTTTAAGAACCCCCAGGTTTAGTTGTTTTCCCTTGCAATTCATGTACCTGTGCCTCTAGGGTCGAGGCAGGTTTTCCATCCGCATGTTGCCTCTGTGGTGCCACAGATAAAACTCTAGGGTAAACCATGGTGTGTACCTTCTATATCCTCCCTCTTGAGCAAAAGAACAGTTACTGTGAATACCTGAGATGCAGGTCTGTACAAGTAGACATATCCTCTTTGAATTGCTGAAACTCTCGGGACAGTTTCTCCACAGCTGAGAAAAGGAAGGAAGACATATCGTCTTCGTATTCCTGGAGTTAGTGAATTACTTCATCCACTGGCGGTGGTGCTTCATCTGTCCAGCTCATTACTGCCAATAAGTTGGCATCTGATGATGGTGCACTCTGTACAAATTTCTGCCACATGGCTCGTAGGACTTAGTCTGGATCTGTGGGTAAATGCATGTTATTCCAGTCATAATAAATCATCTCTAGTACAGCTAATTCCCTCACATACTGGATACGTCTCTCTATTGCACTCCACTTGCCTGGGTGACATATAGCATCTTCCTTGAAGAGATAGTTTTTGTGCATGGCTGACAGGAATTGCCTCCAGAGGCTGAGGACTTGTGTCCCTCTCACAATTCCTTGTCAATGCCCTCTTCCCTAGAAAGTGATCACAGATGCTTGGCTTCCTAACCCTCTAATTCAAAACTGTTGTCCCTGTTATGCCAGCATCAGAACAGCCAAGTGACAGTGTGCTCACCTGAATGATGGCTGAAATCTCTTCACATATCCCACAGCTCACTCAAGGACAGGGATCGAGAGGTTACCTCTTGTTCTGCCTCTTCCTCCTGTTATTGTGATGGCCCTGCTTCATCCTCCTTCACTAAACAGGTTGACTTTCATTTCCATTTCTTCTTGTGTATAGGTGCAACTGATAACAGCAGGGGTTGGTTCTTTAGTTCAGCCACAGTGCCTGTTGCCAGGGTTGGAGTAGCTAGAGTACTTTGATAGGGTTGGAGTAGCTAGAGTACTTTGATGGCGTTGGAGTAGCCACAGTGCTCGTCGCTGGGGTTGGAGTAGCTGCATTGTCTGTCTCTATTCTGTCAGATCCAGAGACCTTCTTTTCCTCTTGAGGGTAATGAATAGCATTGAACGGGGCTCAGTAGGCCTGAGCCAGGCCCCAGCATATTGCAGTGATTTGTGCCTCTCTGGAATTGCCAGGGTGACAGCATACTTTTCCAAATACTTTACTAGCTTTTCTGAATTCTGCACTTCTTCAGGGGTAAAGTTCTAAAACACGAGGTGCCCACTGGCCTAGGTACTTGCCCATATTGTCCCACACACCCTGCCACTCATAACTATCCAGCCTCAGGGCAGATCACTGGGGAGTATTTTTAAATATTTTAATCTTAAGCAGGGCCTGAACCATATTTGGCACCATGCTGGTTCCTAGCAAAAGGACCAGGTTGGTTTCAAGGGTATCCAAAGGATATTCAAAATCTGTAAAATTCTCAACTGCTACTGTAATCAGTCTAGAGGAGAAGGAAGATACCAGAAAGGAGGGAAGGAAGAAAGATGTAGGAAGATGTCTCCCACATAAGTTGGGTCTCCAAAGACAAAAGATAAAACAGTGTAATTATTTATAGTTCCCAGTAGATGTCTCCTGAAATACAGAGGTGACAGCAATGCTGAGTACACATACGAGATTAGTTTCAACACCACTGATTTCGTCATATCATAAGCTAATGTAACAAAGTACAACAAAACGATAATCTTAGCCCAAGCCCCAAGGACAATAAATAGCACTACAGGGAACACATACTAAAAATAAGATATTGTGTAATGCAACCCTGACAAAAAGTGCAACAGCACTGAGAGCAGATAAATGAACATTGTGACCAGCAACTACTAAACCAATAAAATGAATGCTTATAACAAATTTGTTTTAAGATGCTCCAGTAGGATCTGTTATCTCAACACTTTGAGTCCCACATTGGATGCCAAAAAGGACTGTCATGGTTTAAGCCCAGCCTGCAAATAAATACCATGCAGCCGCTCACACACACACACACACACACCCACCCCCCCTGGTGGTATAACGGGGAGAATCATAGAATCATATAATGGTTAGGGTTGGAAGGGACCTTAAGATCATCTAGTTCCAAACACCCTGCCATGGGCAGGGACACATCGCACTAGACCATGTCACCCAAGGCTCTGTCCAACGTGGCCTTGAACACTGCTAGGGATGGAGCATTCACAACTTCCTTGGGCAGCCTGTTGATTCATAGAACTTGTTAAGAACTCGCCAACGAAGTTTAAGTTGACAAGCAGGTATTCTTTATTGCAGTGCTGGGAGACACGGAGAATCTCTCCTCCTAATGTGTCTCGTTTAAGCATCAAACAGATTATATTGTTGCTTAACATACATATTCATTACATTTCCGGTAAACATCACACATATTCATTAGTTTTCCAAAAATCATTTTACATAATTCCACGCCCATTTTCGCATGTGCATAACAACGTGGTAGTGGTCTTTGGTGGTCGTTTTACTTCTTCTAACAATCTTCATCACTTGGCTGTTCCTTGAACTCTTGTTCTGGTAGTCTTTGAAGCATGCGCAGTAGATAAATGCTTACGCCAGCTTAATTAGTACGGTAACACTGCTGACATAAGTGAGTGATTTCTCCTCGTCCTTCTACTTATCAGTTAACTTAGCTACAGCACCTCCTGAACATCTGCTAGTTTCAGATACTCTTTATCTACAGTCCTGTTTTGCTTACAATAAATTTTATAAGAAGGTCATAAGGTTCTAAAACTATGTCAGCTACAACAATTTATCTTATACTAGGATCCTTATTATGTTCTTTTGGTTGGGCTTTTTAGGTTTGGAAAGTTTTGTTGTTATGTCAGCAACCACTAGTCCGGTTTTGGCTGATTATTATGAAATATTCACCTAAGATACTTTCCATTGCTATTGTTACAAAGCCACCAAACTTTTATTTACAAAGGATTATATTTCATTTTGTACTTCCTTGTCTCAAATCCCCCCTTTTTCTGTCCTTTTGCAAATTCTTTTGCAATCTTTTTAAATTATCCCATTACCATTTAAGGTTTTTCTAAAATATTTCCCTGTTTCTACATGATGCTTAACTTTGTTCCTTTTCCATTCTTCATAATTCATCATTGACTGTTTGCAACACCAAAAGAAACATTGAATTGAAATACAAGTGACCACAATTAGAATTAGCAATATTATTATTCTTATGAACAACTGTCTCAACTAGGAGAGATTTGGCAACCAAGATGTCAATTTCTTCCAGATTTCCTCAAATCCCCATGAGATATCATCCTCAGCGACCTTATGGAACACCTTAACCTGTTCCCATATTCCCTTTAGATCAGTTGTGATTCTTCCACTCTGATCTATATAAGAGCAACAGCTATCATTGATCACTGAACAAACTCTTCCCTGTGAAGCTAACAATATGTCTAAGGCCATTCGATTTTGCAAAACCACTTTGTATAGGCTTGATATTTCTTCTTGTACTGCCTGAATAGCATCTACTGTCCTGTTTTCTATAATTTCTATCATTGCTGATATATTTACAAGGGACTACTGCACCAAGGGTGCATATTCCTTTCCAATTATAAGGTAACACTTTATATGCCCATTCTCCACACAACCAATACCATCCTTTCCCTGTTGGGACTGGCCACTGCCATGGGAAAATGATACCTATAGTTTTATTGCAAATCGAAAAGATCCCTACGAAAACTATGGAGCTCAAACAATTAACCTTTCCCATCCCTCTTGGTAGGCTACATTTTTGTATGCAAGTACAATAATTTTCCTCTGGGCAGGGATTTATTATTTTAAGTCCTTGGTCTGAGGTATGATTTTCTGAAAATTTAGTACTTACCCATAGATTAGTCCATGATATATTTTGGGGAATGGGAACTCCAATTAAAGGGATGTCTCTTCTGATGTAGGTAGTTGAGTACAGACCCAACATTCACTTTTGTTAATGATACTAGTTATGTTTTGCACCAATGTCACATACCAATTATCATTCCATGCACCTATGTTCATAGTCATACAAATCCAAATTATGATCAACACAATTTCATACGTGTAGGTCCTGAAGATTCGACGCGCCATATTTTCTCTGATTCTGATGCCTTCTTAATTCTTGAGTAGTGTATCCAGGAGGGCTGTTCCTTTTACTAATTGCAGTGAAAGTAGTCAGTAAAACTTGATAGGGTCCACTCCACTTTTCTTCAAGAGGGTCACCTGCAAAATTTTTAATATAAACCCAATCTCCTGGTTTAAAAGGATGGATAGGATAATCCAAGCCTCTTGCCCTGGTCCCTAGTACCCTTTTATTTATCTCTTCCAATTGTTTTCCTAAATTCATCAAAAACTGTCAGAGAGAACCTTCTCCTACTTCCTGAAGATCTTCCCCTTTAAACTGAGATTGATGTGGTCTTCCATATAGAATTTCAAATGGGCTGGCTCCTTCCTTTGACTGAGGTTTCGTTCTGATTCTTAATAAGGCCAATGGTAATGCCTGATACCAGTACAAATTTGTCTCTTGACAAATCTTACCAATTTGTTGTTTGATTAGATGATTCATCTTTTCTACTTGTCCACTGGCCTGAGGCCTATATGGAACATGCAATTCCCAATCAATTTCTAATTTCCTGCTGATTTCTTGTAACAATTTTGCACTGAAATGTGAGCCTCAGTCAGAGGAGATAGTTGCTGGTACCCCAAAACGAGGTATTATTTCATTTAATAGTGTTTTAATTACTTGTCTCGCATTATTCACTCTGCAAGGGAATGCTTCTGGCCAGCCTGAAAAAGTGTATATCAATACCAACAAATATCGATAACCTCCTTTCCCAGGTAATTCAGAAAAATCTATTTGCCACTGCTGTCCCAGATAATTTCCTTTCCCAATTGTCCCAATCTGATTCTTGTTTTCAGTTTTAGGATTATTTTTCAGACACAATTGACACTGTTTTGTTACCAGTTGGGCTGTGGTATATAAATTTCTTCCTACAATTTGTTGGTCTAAAAATTTAGACAATGAGTTAGCACCCCAATGAGTCTTATTATGTTCTTCCCTTATTAATTTCCACAACTGGTTACTACAATTCGCCCATCAGATATTTGAACCCAACCTTCTTTACTTTCTTCTCCCTTCAAATCCTCAATTAATTTATTATCTTCCTTTCAATATCTAGGTCTAGTCTGTTAAATTGTTGGTTTACCATCAGGAATTAAGGACATAATTTCGGCCTGTTCTGCAGCTTGTTTAGCTTCATAATCGGCCAAATTATTTCCAATTTCTTCGGGCTTCTTGGATGTTAGTGATGACTGTGGCCACTGCCCTTAGGCATCCTGGCCAGCCTTTGCTCACTTCATCCAATTGTTTTGAAAAATAGGCTACTGCCCTTTTATAAGGTCCTAATCTCTGGGCTAGGACCCCTAGAGATACTCCTTGCTTTTCATAGGAGTATAACCAAAAGGGCTTAGTCACATCCGGAAGTCCCAAAGCTGGAACTCTCATGAGTTCTATTTTTAAATGTTCAAATGCCTCCTCGACTTAATCAGTCCATTCCAAAATGGAGGGGTTTTCTTTTAGCAGTTCGTATAACAGTCTTACCAGTGTACCATAATCATGGATCCAGAGTTGACACCATCCAGTCATACCCAAGAATGTTTGAAGGTCCTTGGTTGTGGACGGCCTTGGCGTTTGGCAAATGGCTTCTTTTCAGGCTGTTCCAAGTTCTCCAAGTCCTCCTGTTATTTCATATCCTAGAAAAGAGACTCAAGTTTGAATTAATTGTGCTTTCTGTTTGGACACTTGATATCCGCTTAGTCCCAAAAAATTCAACAATTCAACAGTCCACTGTACACTGTCCTGGGTTCAGCTACAGCAGACATTTTTCTCCTTCTTAGTAGCTGGTGGAGTGCTGTGCTTTTTAACTTTCAGCCTGGGAACAACGCTGATAATACCAATGTTTTTAGTTGTTGCTAAGTAATGTTTACTCTGACCAAGGACTTTCTCAGTCGCATGCTTTGCCAGGGAGGAGGGGAAGCTGGGAGGAAGCAGAGACAGGACACCTGACCCAAACTAGCCAAAGGGGTATTCCATACCACAGCACGTCATGCCCAGTATATAAAATGGGGGGAGTTACCCGGAAGGTCCAGATCACTGCTCGGGTCGGGCTGGATATCGGTCGGCGGGTGGTGAGCAATTGTATCCTCTCCCCTTGTTATTTCACTAATCATTATTATCATTGGTGGTAGCAGTAGTGGTTTTGTATTATACCTTAGTTGCGGGACTGCTCTTATCTCAACCCGTGGGAGTTACATTCTTCCGATTCTCCTCCCCATCCCTCTGGGAGTGGGGGGAGGAAGAAGGGGGGGAATGAGCGAGTGGCTGCTTGGTTCCAAGTTACCGGCTGGGCTCAAACCACTACAACACATTCTTCCTTAGTTTCAGTAGCAATTAATAAATCATCAACATACTGTAGCAAAGATCCTGTCTGAGTGGGTGCATTCCATGATTCTAGTTCTCATGCTAATTGGTTTCCAAAAATCGTTGGACTGTTTTTAAATCCTTGAGGTAACACCGTCCAAGTTAACTGAGTTTTTCTTCCCGTATCGGGGTTTTCCCATTCAAAAGCAATCAAATTTTGGCTTTCTTGGCTAAGGGCAGGCAGAAGAATGCATCCTTTAAGTCCAGGATGGTAAACCATTTTTGGTTATTGTTCAATTTGGTTAACAAGGTATATGGATTAGCCACTACTGGATGAATATCCTCCACAACACTGAATAGGTTGCTCCTGTATCCATTAAAAATTCTACCTCCTTTTCTCTAGTCCGTAGCTTTAATTTAACCAGTGGATCCTCTAGGGTAGATTCCCCAGGTCCCTGTCAATCTAGTTCCAATTCAGTCACTGGAGCCACCTGGAGATTCTTTAGCTTAGGGCAATCTCGCTTCCAATGTCCAATTTCCCTACAGTATGCACACTGATCCGGTCCCAAAGGAGAAGAATTTACTCCTCCACCCCTGCCTGACATTCCTCTTCTGCCTCTGCCTTGTCCTCTCATATTAGTCCCTCTACCGGTTTCTACTTGTCCCAAACTGCCACCATAGCTGTGGCCATGGCATGACCCAGCTTTTTCTTCTCTACCTGTTCCCGATTTCTATACACTTTCCACGCTCCTTCTATCAACTTTTCTATATCAGGATTATCTGGTTCTTTAAACTTCTGAAGCTTCTTTCTAATATCTTCTGATGATTGCCCTAAAAATAGATTGGCTATCTGGTGCTTTCCTTCCTCTGAGGAGGGATCTAATGTAGTGAACTTTCACACTGCTTCTCTCAACCTGTCCAAAAACTCAGTCGGTGTTTCAGCTTGCCCTTGTTTTATAACAAATAGGGCTGACCAATTTACTATTTTTGGAATTGCATTTTCCAATATAAATTTTATTCAATTTTGATATCTTTTCAGAGCGGCATAATATGCAGGCTCATCGTAATCTCAGTCTGTGGTGGAAATATGGTCTTCCACTCTGCCTGCTAATGCTCCTGCAGTAATCTGAGTGTTCACATGAGTGCAGGCAGTTTTTAACACCAACTGTTTTTCCATTTCAGTTAATGCATCCAGCATTACATCTATATCTTCCCAGTCAGGATCTTGGCTTTTAACAATCAACTCAAACTTTTTTGCCACTCCTATTGGATCATCTCAATAGTCTTTCACAGCTAACTTCCAAGCATCTAAATCTCCCATTGAAAAATTCACCTTTATTCTTGTCTGACCCTCTGGTCCCATTGACTGTCTTAAAGGTGCCTGAGTTACCGGTCCTGTTTTACTACGAATGCATGCAGCAATTGGGGTAACATTTTCAGATCCTCCTGCTCGGTTGTCAGCAACAGCAACCCCCTACTCCTCGTCAGTATCAGAAAGATTCGGGGCAGGGGACACTCCTCTTGGAGGTCTCGGTGATACATAATCTTCTACCCTATCTTCCTCCTTTTTCCTTAATTTTAAACACATTTCTCCAATATCACAACCCGAACAACACCTCTCCAACTTAGGTTTCTGTTTTTCCCTGTCCCTTTCCAAAGCTAAAATTAAGGGATCTGGCTAAGCTATATTAATTCTGCATTCCTTCAGCCGCTCCTGGTGGTTTCTTAACGTGAAAAACATATCTCCGTACATTACTTCATCCCATTTTCCTTGTTGTCTTAAAAACAACATCAACTGCAGTAACATATTATAGTTCAAAGTTCCATTTTTAGGCCATTTTTAGGCCATTTTTAGGCCATTTTTCCTGATCATTCCATTTTTAGGACATTTTTCCTTGTTGTTATGTCAGCAACCACTAGTCTGGTTTCGGCTGATTATTATGAAATATTCACCTAAGATACTTTCCATTGCTATTGTTACAAAAAGTCACCAAACTTTTATTTACGAAGGATTACATTTCATTTTGTACTTCCTTGTCTCACTGTTCCAGTGTCTCACCACTCTCACAGTAAAGAATTTCTTCATTATATCCAACCTAAATCATCCCTGGTTAAGTTTGAATGCATTACCCCGTGTCCTATCACTACAGTCCCTGAAGAAGAGTCCCACTCCAGCATCCTTGTAGACCCCCTTCAGATATTGGAAGGCTGCTATGAGGTCTCCACGCAGCCTTCTCTTCTCCAGGCTGAACAGCCTGAATTTGTTCAGCCTGTCTTTGTATGAGAGGTGCTCCAGCCCCCTTATCATCTCCATGGCCCTCCTCTGGACTTGTTCCAACAGTTCCATGTCCTTCTTATGTTGGGAACACCAGAAATGTATGCAGTATTCCAAGTGGGGGTCTCACAAGAGCAGAGTAGAGGGGCAGCATCACCTCCTTCAGCCTGCTGGCCATGTTCCTTTTGATGCAGCCCAGGATACAGTTGGCTTTCTGGTCTGTGAGCACACACTGCTGGCTCATGTTCAGTTTCTCATCGACCAACACCCCGAAGTCCTTCTTCTCAGGGCTGCTCTGAATGACTTCTCTGCCCAACCTGTAGCTCTGCCTGGGATTGCCCCGACACAGGTGTAGATCATCTAGTTCCACCCCGCCTGCCATGGGCAGGGACACACTCCACTAGACCAGGTTGCTCAAAGCCCCATCCAACCTGGCCTTGAACACATCCAGGGATGGGGCAGCCACAGCTTCTCTGGGCAACCTGTGCCAGTGCCTCACCACCCTTATAGTAAAGAATATTTTCCTAATGTCTAATCTAAATCCACCCTCTTTCAGTTTAAAGCCACTTCCTCTTGTCTTGTCACTATGTGCCCTTGTAAAAAGTTGCTCTCCAGATTTCTTGTAGGCCCCCTTTAGATACTGGAAGGCTGCTATAAGGTCTCCCCAGGCTGAACAAGCCCAACTCCCTCAGCCTGTTTTCATAGGAGAGGTGCTCCAGCCCTCCAACCATCTTCATGGCCCTCCTCTGGACTTGCTCCAACAGGTCCATGTCTCTCCTGTATCGGGGGCTCCAGAGCTGAACACAGTACTCCAGTTGGGGTCTCACAAGAGCAGAGTAGAGGGGGAGAATCACCTCCCTCGACTTACTGGCCACACTCCTTTTTATGCAGCCCAGCATTAGTTGGCTTTCTGGGCTGCAAGTGCACACTGCTAGCTCATGTTAAACTTTTCAGCAACCAACCTTCCGAAGTCCTTCTCCTCAGGGCTGCTCTCAATCCATTCCCCTCCCAGCCTGTAGTCATGCTTGGGATTATCCCAACCCATGTGCAGAAACTTGCCTTGTTGAACATCATGTGGTTCACATTGGCCCACCTCTCAAGCCTGTTGAGGTCCCACTGGATGGCATCCCTTTCCTCCAGCATGTCAAATTGACCACACAGCTTAGTGTCTTCAGCCAACTTGCTGAGGGTCCACTGAATCCCACTGTCCATGTTGCTGACAAGGATGTTAAACATCACCGGTCCCAATACTGACTCCTGAGGAACAGCACTCATCACCAATTTCCACTTGGACATCGAGCCATTGACCATAACTCTTTGAGTGCAACCATCCAGCCAATTCCTTATCCAGCGAGTGGTCCATCCATCAAATCCATGCCTCTCCAATTTAGAGAGAAGGATGTCATGTGGGACAGTGTCAAATGCCTTGCACAAATCCAGGCAGATGATGTCAATCACACTTCCCTTGAAATAACAGTACCAATAGCAATCCAGTTGGTTCCTTGATTGTGTGGAAGACAACTTCCTCTTGCAAGTGATAGAGGAGCCGACAAGGAGAGGTGCCATGCTTGACCTCGTGCTCACCAACAGGGAGGGGCTGGTGGGGAATGTGATGTGCCAAGGCAGCCTTGGCTGCAGTAATCACAAGATAGTGCAGTTCTAAATCCTCAGGGCACTGAGAATGGCACGCAGCAAGCTCACTGCCCTGGACTTTAAGAGGGCAGACTTTGGCCTCTTCAGAAACCTGCTCAGTAAGGTTCCATGGGATAAAGCCCTAGAGGGCAGGGGGGCCCATGAATGCTGGCTGATATTCAAGGATCACCTGCTCCAAACTCAGGAGCAATGTGTCCTGACAGGGAGGAAATGGGGCAAGAGGGCCAGGAGGCCTCCATGAATGGATAAGGAACTGAGAAAACTTAGAAGGAAAAAAAGAAACTTATAGAAGGTGGAAGCAAGGACAGGCGGCCTGGGAAGAATACAGGAACATTGTCTGGGAAGCTAGGGACCAGGTTAGGAAAGCTAAGGCCCAGTTATAACTGAATCTGTCCAGGGATGTCAAGGATAACAGGAAGGGCTTTTATAGGTATGTCACAAAGAAAAGACAGACTAGGGATAATGTGGGCCCTCTCTAGAAGGAAACAGGAGAACTGGTGACCCTGGATTTAGAGAAGGCTGAGGTTCTCAATGACTTCTTTGCCTCCGTCTTCACCTACAAGTGCTGTAGCCACGCCGCTCAAGTCTTAGAAGACAGATGCAGGGACTAGGAGAATGAAGACCTTAGGCCCACTGTAGGAAAGGATCAGCTTCAAGATCATCTTAAGAACCTGAATGTGCACAAGTCCATGGGACCTGATGAAATCCATCCATGGGTCCTGAAGGAGGTGGCAGATGACACAGTCTAGTGTGAGGTGTCCCTGTCCATGGCATGGGGATTGGAACTAGATGGTCTTAAGGTCCTTTCCAACCCTAACTATTCTATGATTCTATGAAGCTGCTAAGCCACTGTCTGTCATATTTGAAAAATCATGGCAGTCAGGTGAACTTCCTGATGACTGGAAAAAGGGAAATATAACCCCCATTTTCAAGAAGGGGAAAATGGAAGACTCAGGGAACTACACGCCAGTCAGTCTCACTTCTGTGCCTGGCAGGATCTTGGAGCAGATCCTCCTGGAAAGCATGCTAAGGCACATGAAAAAGAACAAGGTGGTTGGTAACAGCCAACACGGCTTCACTAATGGGAAATCCTGCCTGAGCAATTTGGTGGCCTTCTATGATGGGGCTACAGAACTGATGGATGGGGCAGAGCAGCTAACGTCATCTACCAAGACAGCGTTCAAAACGGTCCCACACGACATCCTTGTCTCTAAATTGGAGAGACATCGATTTGATGGATGGATCACTGAGTGGATAAAGAATTGGCTGGATGGCCACATGCAGAGAGTTACAGTCAATGGCTCAATGTCCAAATGGAGACTGGTAATGAGCGGTGTCCCTCAGGGGTCGGTGTTGGGACCTATACTGTTTAACATCTTTGTCGGTGACATGGACAGTGGGATTGAGTGCACCCTCAGCAAGTTTGCCCATGACACCAATCTATGTGGTGTGGTCAATATGCTGGAGGGAAGGTATGCCATCCAGAGGGACCTTGACACCCTTGAGAGGTGGGCCAATGCCAACCTCACGAAGTTCAACATAGTGAATTGCAAGATCCTACACTTGGGATGGGGCAATCCCAAGCAGAGCTACAGGATGGGCAGAGAAGTGATCCGGAGCAGCCTTGCAGAGAAGGACTTGGGGGTGTTGGTCGATGGGAAACTGAACATGATCTGGCAGTGTGCACTCACAGACCAGAAAGCCAGCCATGTACTGGGCTGCATCAAAAGGAGCATGGCCAGCAGGTTGAAGGAGGTGATCCTTCCCCTCTACTCTGATCTCGTGAGACCCCACTTGGAGTACTGTGTGCAGTTCTGGTGTCCTCAACATAAAAAGGACATGGAGCTGTTGGAACAAGTCCAGAGGAGGGGCACGAGGATGATCAGGGGGCTGGAGCACCTCCCGTATGAAGACAGGCTAAGAAAGTTGGGGCTTTTCAGCCTGGAGAAGAGAAGGCTGCGTGGACACCTCATAGCAGCCTTTCAAAATCTCAAGGGGGCCTACAAGGATGCTGGAGAGGGACTCTTCAGGGACTGTAGCAATAGGACAAGGGGTAATCGATTTAAACTTAAAGAGGGAAAAATCAGGTTAGATATAAGGAAGAAGTTCTTTACTGTGAGGGTGGTGAGGCTCTGGAACAGGTTGCTCAGAGAACTGGTAAATGTTCCATCCCCGGCAGTGTTCAAGGCCAGGTTGGACAGGGCCTTGAGCGACATTTTCTAATGTGAGGCATAGCTGCCCATGGCAGGTGGTTGGAACTAGATGATCTTAAGGTCCTTTCCAAACCTAACCATTCTATGATTCTATGATGCTAACAAGAACAGGAAATATATTTTTAGATATATCAATCAAGCAAGGGAACAACAAAAAAACCCAAACAACTCATGATGAACAATACAGTTGCTCAGCACTCACTGACCGATGACCAGCCTGTCCAATCGCTAGGCCACTGATAGGTCCCTTCCGGGTAACTCCCCCCAGTTTATATACTGGGCATGATGTGCTGTGGTACAGAATACCCCTTTGGCTAATTTGGGTCAGGTGTCCTTGTCTCTGATCCCTCCCGGCTTCCTGTGCACCTCCTCACCGGCAGAGCATGAGAGACTGAAAAGTCGTTGATCGGAGTAAGTGTTAGAGAGCAACAACTAAAACATCAGTGTGTTATCAGCATTGTTCTCAGACTGAAACCAAAACACAGCACTTTACTGGCTAACAGGAAGGAGACAAATAACTGTTAAAGCTGAACCCAGGACAGTATCCATCCCTTATTCCCTACCATTCATGTCATACTCAGGTCTCACGCATTTCGATATACAACCACTTTTTGTCTGTTGAGACATATATATACACACGCACAGAGAGGGACAGATATCATTCCTTAGACCATGGACCAAAAATTAAATCTCCTGTGCAGATCCCTTGACCTTACTCGTTTTACGGCAAAACCAGCCTTCAGAAGGATTTGGATTATTTTCCTCCTTATCTCAAAAACTTCTTCCGCTTTATCACGGATTCCCCACTTAGTACTTGTATAAAGGGATGAGAATTCCTTATCACAGGAGTTGGAGTAAAATCAGCTCTTCCACTCCATCTTCCCTCTCGACCAATAGGGAACCTTCTGCTAATAGCTGAGTTGCGGGTCTGTACATGTGGGGAGGTGGATAGATCATCTCTCAAATGCTTGAATTCCTAGGACAGCAGTTTTTCCACAGCTGAAATGATGTAAGGGGCAATATTGTCTTCAAACTCCCGGAGCTGATGACTCACTTCATCCACTGTTGGTGATGCTGCCTCATTCTGTCTGGGGTGCCATGTCGCCACAAGACTTGTTTCTCAAGGCCCAGGATAGTGTTCCGGGCAGTGGCATGGGGCACAGCGTATGTTTCCAGCCATCGGGTGGTTGCTTCCACCATGGTAAGCACATGACACTTGCCTTGGCGGGTCGGTGGGAGTGTGTTATAGTCAATCTGCAGACCTCCCTGTATTTGTACTTCAGCCATCATCCTCCACACCAGAGAGGCTTTAACAGCTTGGCTTGCTTAATTGTAGCACATGTTTCACATTCCTGAATAACCTGGGCAATAGTGTCCATCGTTAAGTCCACCCCTCGATCACAAGCCCATCTATATGTTGCATCTCTGCCTTGATGGCCTGAGGTGTCAAGGGCCCACTGGGCTAAAAATAATACACCCTTATGTTACAAATCTAAGTCCATCTGAGCCACTTCAATCTTAGCAGCTTTATCCACTTGCTGGTTGTTCCGGTGTTCCTCAGTGGCCCGACTCTTGGGTACATGAGCATCTATGTGGCGTACCTTCACCACCAGGTTCTGCACCCAAGCAGCGATACCTTGCTACACTGCAGCAGCCCAGATGGGTTTACTTCTGCATTGCCAGTTGCTCTGCTTCCATTGCTGCAACCACCCCCACAGGGCATTTGCCACCATCCATGAGTCAGTAGAGAGATAAAGTACTGGCCATTTTTCTCATTCAGCAATGTCCAAGGCCAGCTGGATGGCTTTCACCTCTGTAAAGTGACTCAATTCACCCTCTCCTTCAGCAGTTTCTGCAACTTGCCTCAGGGGACTCCACACAGCTGCCTTCCATCTCAGATGCTTTCCCACAATACAGCAGGACCCATCAGTAAACAAGGCATATTGCTTTTCACTCTCTGACAGTTCATTATATGGTGGGGCCTCTTCAGCACGCGTCACCTCCTCTTCTGGTGACATCCCAAAATCATTGCTCTCTGGCCAGTCCATGATGACTTCTAGAATTCCTGGAAGACTGGGATTTCCTATTCGAGCTCATTGTGTAATTAGTGCGGCCCACTTGCTCCATGCAGCATCAGTTGCATGATGTGTAGAGGAGACCCTGCCTTTGAACATCCAGCCCAGCACAGGCAACCGGGGTGCCAGGAGGAGCTGCGCTTCAGTTCCAATCACTTCTGAAGCAGCTCGAACCCCTTCATAGGCTGCCAGTATCTCTTTTTCAGTGGGAGTATAGCTGGCCTCGGATCCTTTATATCCCCGACTCCAAAAGCCAAGGGGTCGACCTCGAGTCTCCCCTGGAGCTTTCTGCCAGAGGCTCCAGGTAGGACCATTCTCCCCAGCTGAGGTGCAGAGCATATTTCTCACATCTTGCCCGGCCCGGACTGGTCCAAGGGCTACTGCATGAACTATTTCTCGTTTAATTTGTTCAAAGGCTTGTTGTTGCTCAGGGCCCCATTTGAAATCATTCTTCTTCCGGGTCACGTGATAGAGAGGGCTTACAATCAGACTGTAATTTGGGATGTGCATTCTCCAGAACCCCACAACACCTAAGAAAGCTTGTGTTTCTTTCTTGTTAGTTGGTGGAGACATTGCTGTTATCTTGTTGATCACATCTGTGGGGATCTGGCGGCATCCATCTTGCCATTTTATTCCCAAAAATTGGATCTCCTGTGCAGGTCCCTTGACCTTACTCCGTTTTATGGCAAAACCGGCCTTCAGGAGGATTTGGATTATCTTCCTCCCTTTCTCAAACGCTGTATCACCCCACACGATGATATCATCAATGTATTGCAGGTGTTCTGGAGCTTGCCCCTGTTCCAGTGCAGTCTGGATCAAACCATGGCAGATGGTAGGGCTGTGTTTCCACCCCTGGGGCAGTCGGTTCCAAGTGTACTGGACGCCCCTCCAAGTGAAAGCAAACTGTGGCCTTGTCCTGGGTTCAGCTATAGCAGTCATTTTTCTCCTGCTTAGTAGCTGGTGCAGTGCTGTGTTTTTTAACTTTCAGCCTGGGAACAACGCTGATAACACCGATGTTTTTAGTAGTTGCTAAGTAATGTTTATTCCAACCAAGGACTTTCTCAGTCCCATGCTTTGCCAGGGAGGAGGGGAAGCCGGGAGGAAGCAGAGACAGGACACCTGACCCAAACTAGCCAAAGGGGTATTCCATACCACAGCACGTCATGCCCAGTATATAAACCGGGGGGAGTTACCCGGAAGGCCCTGATCACTGCTCGGGTCGGGCTGGGTATCGGTCAGCGGGTGGTGAGCAATTGTATCCTCTCCCCTTGTTATTTCACTAATCGTTATTATCATTGGTGGTAGCAGTATTGGTTTTGTGTTATACCTTAGTTGCGGGACTGCTTTTATCTCAACCCGTGGGAGTTACATTCTTCCCATTCTCCTCCCCATCCCTCCGGGAGCGGGGGGAGGAAGAAGGGGGGGGGGGAGTGAGCGAGCGGCTGTGTGGTTCTGAGTTACTGGCTGGGCTCAAACCACGACAGGCCTGCATTCTGCTGCCAAAGGGATTGAGAAAAATGCATTGGCAATGTCAATTGTGGCATACCACTTGGCTGCCTTTGACTCCAGTTCATATTGAAGTTCTACCATGTCCGGTACGGCAGCACTCAATGGTGGTGTGACTTCGTTCAGGCCACGATAGTCTACTGTTAATCTCCACTCTCCATTAGACTTTTGCACTGGCCATATGGGGCTATTAAAGGGTGAGTGGGTCCTGCTGATCACTCCTTGGCTCTCCAGTCTATGGATCAGCTTATGGATGGGAATCAAGGAGTCTCGGTTGGTGCGATATTGCCGCCGGTGCACTGTTGTGGTCGCAATTGGCACTTGTTGTTCTTCGACTTTCAGCAACCCCACAACAGAAGGATCCTCTGAGAGACAGGGCAAGGTAGACAGCTGCTTAATTTCCTCTGTCTCCAAGGCAGCGATACCAAAAGCCCATCTATACCCTTTTGGGTCTTTGAAGTACCCTCTCCTGAGATAGTCTATGCCAAGGATGCATGGAGCCCCTGGACCAGTTACAACGGGGTGCTTTTGCCACTTCCTCCCAGTCAGGCTGATTTCAGCCTCCAGTACAGTCAACTCTTGGGATCCTCCTGTCACTCCAGAAATATAAATGGGTTCCACCCCTTGATACCTTGATGGCATCAGGGTACACTGTGCACCGGTATGTACTAGAGCCTTATACTTCTGTGGGACTGATGTGCCAGGCCATCTGATCCACACAGTCCAGTAAACCCGATTATCCCTCTCCTCCACCTGGCTGGAGGCAGGGCCCCTCTAATAGTGATCATAAGATTGTCCACTTAAGTCTTGTAGAAAGGGATTAGTATTCCTTATCACAGGAGCTGGAGTAAAATCAGCTCTTTCACTCCATCTGGGAAACTGCTACCAGAGAATGGAGAAGCAACTTTCATGGGAGGATCATCCTTGACCACTGTTCTCCTCTTCAGTTCACGCACCCGTTCCTCCAGAACTGAGGTAGGTTTTCCATCCCACTTTCTCATGTCTTCTCCGTGATCCTGCAGGTAAAACCATAGGGTGGCCCGTGGCGTGTACCTCCTATATTTTCTTTCTCGAGCAGTAGGGCGCCTTCTGTTAATAGTTGAGATATGGGTTGGTACACGTGGGGAGGTGGATGGATCGGATAAATTGTCTCTCAATTGTTTGAACTCCTGGGATAGTTTTTCCACAGCTGAAATGATGGAAGGGGTGAGATTGTCTTCGAACTCTCGGAGCTGACGAATCAGGTCATCCACTGTTGGTGATACTCCGTCATTCCAGGTCATTGATGCCAATGAGTGGGCATATGATGATGGTGCACTCCGTGTAAATTTCCGCCACATGGGTCATGTACTTTCAACTTCATCTGGATCTACGGATGCATTCCCGGCATCTGGCCTACGATAGATCATCTCTATAATGGCTGATTCCCTCAGGGACTGGATGCCTCTCTCTATCATGGTCCCCTTGCCTGAGCAACTCATAACATCATCCTTGTAGGGAAACCTTTCCTTCACAGCTGCCAAGAACCGCCTCCAAAGGCTGAGGGCTCATTTCTCTCTTGCAATTGCTTTTTCAATTCCTCCTTCCCTAGCAAGTGATCCCAGCTGCTTGGCTTCCCTACCTTCTAGTTCATGACCCTCGGCCCCATTGTCCCAGCATCGGAGCAACCAGGTGACGACGTGCTCCCCTGGATTATGGGTGTGTCGTGGTTTGAGCCCAGCCAGTAACTCAGCACCACGCAGCCACTTGCTCACTCCCCCCATTCTTCGTCCTCCCGCTCCCAGAGGGATTGGGAGGAGACTCGAAAGAATGTAACTCCCACGGGTTGAGATAAGAGCAATCCAGTAACTAAGCCTAAGGTGTAATACAAAACCACTACTACTACCACCAATGATAATAATGATAAGGGAAATAACAAGGGGAGAGGATACAATTGCTCACCACCTGCCAACCGATACCCAGCCTGACCCGAGCATTGATCTGCCCCTTCCGGGTAACTCCCCCTGGTTTATATACTGGGCATGACGTGCTGTGGTATGGAATACCCCTTTGGCTAGTTTGGGTCAGGTGTCCTGTCTCTGCTTCCTCCCGGCTTCCCCTCCTCCCTGGCAAAGCATGAGACTGAGAAAGTCCTTGGTCAGAGTAAACATTACTTAGCAACAACTAAAAACATCAGTGTTATCAGCGTTGTTCCCAGGCTGAAAGTGAAAAACACAGCACTGCACCAGCTACTAAGAAGGAGAAAAATGACTGCTATAGCTGAACCCAGGACAGGGTGAAATCTTTTCGCATATTCTGCAGCTCGGTCGAGGTCCAGGGTCGAGAAGTCACCTCTTCTTCATCTTTGTCTTACTCTGATTTACATAGTAATAACTCTTGTTCAGATGTGTTCCCCTGTAGTAAGTGCTTTGGGTCTTCATCTTTCTTCACTGCACGGGTTGCTCCTTGTGCCTCTTGTTTGCTTTTCCCCTTGCTTACAGGGGCAACCGATATTGTCAGAAATTGCCAATTTGGTTTATCTGCATTGTCTATCACTGTGGTTGGAGTGGCTGCAGTGTCTGCCACTAGGGTTGGAGTGGCTGCAATGTCTCTTGCCAGGGTTGGTGCAGCTGCTGTGCTTGGGGGTTGAGTAACACCAACAGCTGTGTTGTCTGTTGCTGTTGGGGTTTGAGTAACTGCTGTGCCTGTCCCTGGGGTTGGTGTAGCTGCTGTGCTTGGAGTTGGAGCAGCTGCGTTGTCTGTTGCTTTGCCATCAGATCCGGAAACATATTTTTCCCTTTGAAGTTGCTGAATAGTGTTGAGCAGGGCTCTGTAGGCATAGGCCAAGCCCCAGCATGTTCCCATCATTTGTCCCTCTATGGCATTACCAGGATGACAGCACACCTCGTTTAAGTGTTTTACTAGTTTTTCCGGATGTTGCACTTGTTCAGGAGTGAAGTTCCAAAGCACTGGAGGGGCCCACTGGCCTAGATACTTGCCCATACTATCCTACACACCCTGCCACTCATGACTGTCCAGCCTCAGGGAAAATCTCTTGGTGGTCCTCCTATATCATCGTCTAACCCTAGACCAGATTTGAACGCGACACTGCTTAACTTTTGAGATCAGACGAAATAAGGTGTTCCCAGGGTGGGATGGCTGTGGGTAAAGCACGCTCTGTACATGTGCCAACATGCTGATCCCCAGCACAATCAGCAGGCAGGTCTCAAGGGTATTCAAAGGCCATCCAAAACCTTCAGAACTCTCAAATGCTGTTGCAAATAGCCTGGTGTGGAGCGGGGGGTGTAAGGGAATGCCTCCTTTATAGGTTGACCACCCGAGGAGAAAAAAACCCATATGTAATTGCTACAAAATTCCATTATATACCTCCCAAAGTGCAGAGATGATGACCACGCTGGGAACACAAGCCAGACCAGTTTCACGATCAATGAGTCTATTGTATTACAAGTTATTACCATGAAGTACAGTGAAACAAGAACCTTAGCCCAGGCCCCCCAGCCGATAAACACTAAAACAGCAAATACTGTCTGTAAGTAAGGTACAACATGCTGAAACTCTGAGATCAAGCGCAACAACTCTGAGAGCCAATAAACCAGCATTGTGACGAGTGACTATGAATGCTTATCACAAATATGATTAGACACACTCTGGTCAGAACTGTCATTATCTCAACTCTTCGTGCCCCACGTTGGGCGCCACAAAGAACTGTCATGGTTTGATCCCAGCTTGTAACTCGGAACCACGCAGCCACTCGCTCACTCCACCCCTTCTTCCTCCCCCCACTCCCAGAGGGATGGGGAGGAGAAATGGAAGAATCTAACTCCCATGGGTTGAGATAAGAGCAGTCCCGCAACTAAGGTATAATACAAAACTACTACTGCTACCACCAATAATAATAACGATAAGGGAAATAACAAGGGGAGAGGATACAATTGATCACCACCCTCTGATCGATACCCAGCCCAACCCAAGCGGCAATCTGGCCTTTCGGGTAACTCCCCCCATTTTATATACTGGGCATGACGTGCTGTGGTATGGAATACCCCTTTGGCTAGTTTGTGTCAGGTGTCCTGTCTCTGCTTCCTCCCAGCTTCCCCTCCTCCCTGGCAAAGCATGAGACTGAGAAAGTCCTTGGTCAGAGTAAACATTACTTAGCAACAACTAAAAACATTGGTGGTATTAGCGTTGTTCCCAGGCTGAAAGTTAAAAACACAGCACTGCACCATCTACTAAGAAGGAGAAAAAGACTGCTGTAGCTGAACCCAGGACGCAGGTAATTGATGCCAATGAATTGGCATATGATGGTGGCCACATGGGTCGTGTGCATTCGACTTCTTGATCGACATATTCTGCAGCTCAGTCTAGGACAGGGATTGAGAAGTTACCTCTTCCTCTGATTCCTCTACTAATTTCTTTCGTTCAGATGTTGCTCCCTCTAGTTCATGCTTTGATTCTTCATCTTCCTTCACTGCACGAGTTGTTTTTTTTGTGCTTTTCGTTTGCTTTTCCTCTTGCTTAGAGGAGCAACTGCCACTGGCATGGATTGGTCCTTTGATTAAGCTGCAGTGTATGTTACTGGAGCTGGAGTGGCTGCAGTTTCTGTCACTGATGTTGGAGTGACTGCATTGTCTTTCACTGGAGTCAGAGTGGCTGCATTTGTCAGGGTTTAAGTGCCTGCTGTGCTTGTCACTGGGTTTGGGATATCTACTGTGCTTGGGGTTTGAGTAGATGCATTGTCTGTTGCTTTGCCATCAGAACCAGAGCCATCTTTTTCCCCTTGAGGTTATTGGATAGTGTTGAGCAGGGCTCTGTAGGCATAGGCAAGGGCCCAGCAGGTTGCAGTGATTTGTTCCTCTCTGGTATTGCCAGGATGACAGCACACCTTGTCTAAGTGTTTTACTAGCTTTTTCTGATTTTGCACTTGTTCAGTGGTGAAGTTCCAAAGCACTGGAGGGGCCCACTGGCCTAGGTACTTGCCCATACTGTCCCACACACCCTGCTACTCATGACTGTCCAGCTCGTGGAAGATCTCTTGATGGTATTCTTAAATAGTCATTTAAACTTAGTCAAGACCCAATCCCGACCCTGCTTAGCTTCCGAGATCAGACAAGATCGGGTATTCTCAGGGTGGTATGGCCGTAGGAAAACAAAGAGCATAACCAGCAACATGCTGGTTCCCAGCAAAAGGAGCAGGCAACCGATACCCAGCCCAACCCGAGCAGTGATCTGGGCCTTCCAGGTAACTCACCCCAATTTATATACAGGGCATGACGTGCTGCGGTATGGAATACCCCTTTGGCTAGTTTGGGTCAGGTGTCCTGTCTCTGCTTCCTCCCGGCTTCTTGCGCCCCTCCTCTCTGGCAGAGCATGAGAGACTGAAAAGTCCTTGATTCGGGTAAGCATTACCTAGCAACAACTAAAACATTGGTGTGTTACCAGCATTGTTCTCAGTCTAAAGTCGAAACACAGCACTGCACCAGCTACTAGGAATGAGCAAAATAACTGTTACAGCCAAACCCAGGACAGACAGGTATCAAGAAGTTACCTCTTGTTCTGCCTCTTCCTCTGTTTCTTGTGCTCCTTCCTCTAGTTCTGATGTTCCCTCTCTAGTTCTGTAATTGGCCCTTCTTCATCTTCCTTCACTACATGAGTTGTTTCCATTTCCTCTTGAGTATATCTTTTTCTGCCAGTGATAGCCATCTGGAGGGAAGAGTACTACTGTGTTAACTTTAAGGAATATCCTGGTAAGTGGACATGCAAGTAGGGGCTAGCATAGTATTCTGAAAGGGATCTATATGGTGCTAAACCTTCACCTTTTCATCACCTTCTTTCTTATAGGATGTGTGACAGGTCATCACCACAATCTCATTCCTGTATGATCGTCAGGCCTCCCTCAGAATTTTTGCATCTTGTTGGCAATAACAACTTGGTTCATTTTGCAATTCAAAAATCTCCTGATTAGCTGTGTGTCACAACACGTCTCTTCAAGCACCATGCTGGTCCATTGTTCCACCACCACCACCCCAATATTCCAGTTGTGGAAGAGGGTCCACGAAACTTGGATTTTCAGCAGTGTTTAAAAAATGGGGGAAATGACCTTCGAAGTCCTCAATATGTGGGAGGTGAAGGCGACAGGGTCTGCATGATGAGCTTGAGCAACACTCTGAATGCAAGCTCTGAGGCCTTGATACCGAACAAGCCTTGGGCTGATAAGCCAGGATGTTGAAAGACAGAAAATGTAACAAAGAATGTTAGTTGAAGGTCAGGGAATGTAGCAAAATGTGAAGCAAGAAGGCTGAACTGTCGTCGCGTGAACAGCACGTGATCAGCATTATGATTGGACTATTGTGCGCGTGTTTAACCTATGGGATTTTCACAGAATCCAATGAGATTGAGCGTGGCATGCTCATGCTTGTTGGGAAAGTACCAAATGAGGGAATAAAAGGGGCTTGATTGGTTGTAATAAAGTTTGTCTCAGTATCCTCACCGACCTGAGTCCGTGCCTTCAATATGCCACAAATGGCGCCTTAACGACTAGCTGTCGATCCAGTGGCGTAGCTCAGCCGAACTACAGGACTAAACGCTGAAAGGAAGCCTATCCAGCGCACTCAATTACCTATCGGAGGATGAGGGTAAGCGGCTGAGAACTATGGGGACTGCTTTAACAAAAGAACAAAGAAATGTTTTACAAGTCTTTACTAATATTCTTAAGAAGTATGGGAAGAAAATAGATGAGGAAGAATTGAAACGTGTTCTTCTATGGGCATCAAAAGCCGACCCATCTATTAATTCCACTAATATTTATTCCTTGGAGATTTGGGATAAAATTGGCATTAATCTGTGGGACTGCGACACAAAAAATGATAAGGTTGCCGCCACTTTACTGACCCCTTGGTGAATTATTTTTGAAACTTTAAAAGCTCATGTTGGCTCACAATCAAAGGAAGTAGAAGCGGCACTTTCGGCTCCCTCTCCACACCCCCCCCCCCCCCCCTTTGGCGGACTCTGCCGTAAGACCAAAAACTCAGCCTGCTGCTTCTGCTCCTGCAGTTCTGCCTCCTGATGATTCCTATGACGACCCAGATGACCCTTTTGACCCAGGGATTATTGATGCAGAAAAGGAGCCTGATTTATATCCCCCAGACCCTCATGATAAATGGGCAGCTGTAAAGGGAGAAGCGAGACGAGCAGGGGATGCAGATGTATTGTGTGCTTTCCCAGTGGTGTATATGCCTGATCAAGATCTGCGATGGGAAGGTTTCTCGTATGCTCTTATCAAAGATATCAGACGAACAGTGACGGACCATGGACTTGGGACCCCATATACAACCTATTTGATACAGTCTCTCTGTGATACTCATGTATTTACTACAAATGACTTTAAAACGTTGTTTCGTTTGATAATGACAGACGTGCAATACACTATGTGGGAGAGGATAGAAACTATATGATTATTGCCAAAGAGAAGTAACTACTTGGCTGGAGAAGAAAGAGTTAAAGAAGAAGCAAGGTACACTGTGTTATTAAGCAGAGCAACCCAGCTGGACAGGAGTAAGAGAACAGAAAGATAAGGAACTGTTTGTGAAATGATGAAGAATGTTGAAAAAACAAAACTGTAAACCAGGAACTAAACATGATGTTATAAAATAGCTTGGCATAAGAGTTAGAGCAATAGGCTAAAGATAGCTTTTGCTAGAATGGTACAAAAGCTAGAGCAATAGGCAATAAAGTGATTCACTGCATAAAAAAAAAAAAAAAAGAGCAAAAATTGATAATGGACCTGGATATACAGCCAAAACTACCTTAGCACTTTTCCAACAATGGGGTATCAAACATATTACAGGTATCCCACTCTCTCCCACGGGCCAAGATGTACAACACAAAAAAGGGGGAGTGGGGGATACACACCCTATGAATGTTCTTAATTTTTTGAACCTCAAGAAATTGATTTGTTAGGTTCTGTTAAAATGGATGAATGTTTGTATTTTAATTATACAGGTCAGAATCAATCATTAATTCAAATTGTTAACTCTTCTTTGTCTGTCTATCGAAATGCTTCTATATGGTGTAATCATACATCTGTTAACATTTCTCACTCCTCTAATAGTCCTATATCACTTCCCCGAGGCGTCTTTCTAATCTGTGGAGATCGAGCATGGCCTGGCATCCCTTCTCACCTACGAGGAGGCCCTTGTAGTTTAGGCAGATTGACAATGTTAACCCCAAATATTTCTATGATACTGAATTATACTAAATTCCACCATCTCTGCAGGTTAAAAAGATCTGCTCATGTTTTTACTCCTGACTGCAAAGACACAGCTACATTCTGGAATCCTGCAGAGATAATCTCAGCGTCCTTTTTTACACCAGGAGTAGCTGCTGCACAAACTCTTGCAACTTTAAACAAATTAGGGTGTTGGCTTGCAAAGCAAACAAATGCCACATCTAATGCTCTTTCCAGTCTCCTCCTTGATACAGATTCCATAAGACATGCAACCTTACAAAATCGGGCTGCCATAGATTTTCTTCTCCTTGCCCATGGTCATGGGTGTGAGGACTTTGAAGGTCTATGTTGCATGAACCTTTCAGACCACTCTGAATCGGTTCACAAAAGTATACAAACTCTTAAAGAACTTACAGGAAAACTTCAGGTTGAGGATGACTGGAACCCTTTTTCAGGTTTATTTGCTGGAATAAGAGCATGGGTAAAAAAATTGATTGTATTAGGAGCTCTTGTTTTGTTAGTGTTTATTAGCTTGTTAATTTGTATTCCTTGTTTAATGAAACTTATACAATCTTTTATTGATCGAGCCCTCAAACAGGTATTGATAGTAGATGTACAAAACAAAAAAGGGAGAGATGTGGGAGGTGAAGGTGTCAGGGTCTGCATGATGAGCTTGAGCAACACTCTGAATGCAAGCTCTGAGGCCTTGATACCGAACAAGCCTTGGGCTGATAAGCCAGGATGTTGAAAGACAGAAAATGTAACAAAGAATGTTAGTTGAAGGTCAGGGAATGTAGCAAAATGTGAAGCAAGAAGGCTGAACTGTCGTCGCGTGAACAGCACGTGATCAGCATTATGATTGGACTATTGTGCGCGTGTTTAACCTATGGGATTTTCACAGAATCCAATGAGATTGAGCGTGGCATGCTCATGCTTGTTGGGAAAGTACCAAATGAGGGAATAAAAGGGGCTTGATTGGTTGTAATAAAGTTTGTCTCAGTATCCTCACCGACCTGAGTCCGTGCCTTCAATATGCCACATCAATACACAAAGCTTGGGGAAGGCTGCTTGGTTTCACAGGTAAAAAATGTAGAGAGCTTATGAAATGTATACTCAGGATGGCTACTTCTACATGAGTTTACCACCTTGGATGATTAATTGCTCATCGATTTTTTCCTTTGGAAGCTGACTAACAACAAAATACCCATCATAGCCTTTAAGAAAACGCAGCCCCGAAACTTTGTGTCCATAAACAACAAAATAAAATCCATGAGACCTCTGTCCCTTTTAAACTCACATTCCCATTCAATTTTTCTTTCCACCCCTTCTTCTTCATCCCAAGGGACATTTGGAGCTAACTCAATGGAAAAAATGTATTCCAGGATGTGTCCCAGTTTCCTGAATACATTCCATGTCAGAAAAATTATAACCCTGCCCTTCTCGACTTTTGCTCATGGGCCTGAAACACTGCTGCTGGTTTACATTGCAGATCTATTTATAGCACATTCCGTACTTCTAGGCTTTACCTTTGTTCTGTTTTTCTACATAGGCCTTATGCTTTTCACAGAAAATCATAACCAATCAATCTATTTTTTAATACCCAGGCCCCTTTGTGTCTGTAAGTATTCCCCAGACCTGAACAGCAGCCTGCAGCTGAGAAAACTTATCCTTGTCCTCAAGTTAATTGCACAGTTATGAGACTAGCAAATCCAGTAATATTTACAGCTATGGCCATGGTTGTATGATGTATGACAAAGCTCACAATGACATTTTGTCATGGTTTAACCCCAGGTGGCAAATAAGTATCAAGCAGATGCTGACTCACTCCCCCTTCCCCACACAGTGGGATTGGGAGGAGAATTGGAAAAAAAGGTAAAACCAATGGGGTAAAAATTAGAACAGTGTAATAACAGAAATAAGATATAATACAATGCTAATATTAATACTACTGGTGAAAAGGGAACAACAAAAAGAGAGACTTAAAACCAGCAGACAACAGTGATAGAATCATAGAATCGTAGAATGGTTAGGGTTGGAGAGGACCTTAAGATCATCTAGTTCCAACCCCCCTGCCATGGGCAGGGACACCTCACTAGACCAGGTTGCTCAAGGCCCTCTCCAACCTGGCCTTGAACACCACCAGGGATGGAGCATTCACAAATTCCTTGGGCAACCTGTTCCAGTGCCTCACCACCCTCACAGTAAAGAACTTCTTCCTTATATCTAATCTAAACTTCCCCTGTTTAGGTTTTAACCCATTACCACTTGTTCTATTCCTACAGTCCTTGATGAAGAGTCCCCCTCCAGCATCCTTGTAGGCTGCCTTCAGATACTGGAAGGCTGCTATGAAGTCACCATGCAGCCTTCTCTTCTCCAGGCTGAACAGACTCAACTTTCTCAGTCTGTCTTCATATGGGAGGTGCTTTAGCCCTCTTATCATCCTCGTGGCCATCCTCTGGACTTGCTCCAACAGCTCCATGTCCTTCTGTCCTGAGTTCAGCTGTAACAGTTATTTTTCTCCTTCTTAGTAGCTGGTGCAGTGCAGTGTTTCCAACTTTAGCCTGAGATCATAGAATCATAGAATCATAGAATCGTAAGGGTTGGAAAGGACCTTAAGATTACCTAGTTCCAACCCCCCTGCCATGGGCAGGGACACCTTGCCCTAAACCACGTGGTTCAAGGCTCTGTCCAACCTGGCCTTGAACACCGCCAGGGATGGAGCATCCACAACCTCCCTGGGCAACCCATTCCAGTGCTTCACCACCCTCACTGTAAAGAACTTCTTCCTTATATCTAATCAAAACTTCCCCTGTTGAAGTTTGAAGCCATTACCCCTTGTCCTACCACTACAGTCCCTAATGAGGAGTCCCTCCCCAGCATCCTTGTAGACCCCCTTCAGATACTGGAAGGCTGCTATGAGGTCACCACGCAGCCTTCTCTTCTCCAGGCTGAACAGCCCCAACTCTCTCAGCCTGTCTTCATACGGGAGGTGCTCCAGCCCTCTTATCATCCTCGCGGCCCTCCTCTGGACTCACTCCAACAGCTCCATGTCCTTTTTATGTTGAGGACACCAGAACTGTACGCAGTACTCCAAGTGAGGTCTCACAAGAGCAGAGTAGAGGGGCAGGATCACCTCCTTCAACCTGCTGGTCACGCTTCTTTTGATGCAGCCCAGGATACGGTTGGCTTTCTGGGCTGCAAGCGCACACTGCTGGCTCATGTTAAGCTTCTCGTCAACCAACACCCCCAAGTCCTTTTCTGCAGGGCTGCTCTGAATCTCTTCTCTGCCCAACCTGTAGCAGTGCCTGGGGTTGCCCTGACCCAGGTGTAGGACCTTACACTTGGCTTGGTTAAACTTCATAAGGTTGGCATCAGCCCACCTCACAAGCGTGTCAAGGTCCCTCTGGATGGCATCCCTTCCCTCCAGCGTATCAACCGAACCACACAGCTTGGTGTCGTCGGCAAACTTGCTGAGGGCGCACTCAATCCCACTGTCCATGTCACCGACAAAGATGCTGAACAGGACAGGCCCCAACACCGATCCCTGAGGGACGCCACTCGTTACAGGTTTCCAACTGGACATCGAGCCATTTACCACAACTCTTTGCGTGCGGCCATCGAGCCAGTTTTTTATCCACCGAGTGGTCCATCTATCAAATTGATGTCTCTCCAATTTAGAGACAAGGATCAATGCTGATAACACACTGATGTTTTTAGTTGTTGCTAAGTAATGCTTACTCCAATGAAGGACTTTCAGTCCCATGCTCTGCCTGTGACGAGGGGCACAAGAAACTGGGAGGAAGCAGAGACAGGACTCCTGACCCAAGCTAGCCAAAGGGGTATTCCATAACATAGCATGCCATGCCCAGTACATAAACTGGGGGGAGTTACCCGGAAGGCCCAGATTGCTGCTTGGGTCAGGCTGGGTATCAGTCGGTGGGTGGTAAGCAATTGTGTTGTGCATCACTTGTGTTTATTGTTTTCTTTTCCTTTTCCCCTTTCAGTTTTATATTCTCTTCCCTTGTTATTTCCCTTATCATTATTATTATTGGTGGTAGCAGTAGTGGTTTTGTATTATACCTTAGTTACTGGACTGTTCTTATCTCAACCTGTGGGATGTACATTCTTTTGATTCTCCTCCCCATCTCTCTGGGAGCAGGGGGGGGGAGTGAGCGAGTGGCTGCATGGTTCTGAGTTACCAGCTGGGCTTAAATCACAACACCTTCTTATGTTTGGGACACCAGAACTACACACAGTGCTCCAAGTGGGCTCTCACGAGAGCAGAGTAGAGGGGTAAAATCACCTCCTTGGACCTGCTGGTCACACTCCTTTTGATGAAGCCCAGTATATGGTTGGCTTTCTGGGCTGTGAGTGCACACTGCTGGCTCATGATCAGTTTCCCATTGACCAACTCCATGTCCTTCTCTTCAGGACTGCCCTGAATCACTTCTCTGCCCAACCTGTAGCTGTGCCTGGGATTGCCCCGACCCAGGTGTAGGACCTTGCACTTGGCTTGGTTGAACTTCATGAAGTTGGCATTGGCCCACCTCTCAAGCATGTTGAGGTCCCTCTGGATGGCATCCCTTCCCTCCAGCATGTCAACCACACCACAGAGCTTGGTGTCATCAGCAAACTTGCTGAAGGCACGCTTGATCCCACTGTCCATGTCGCGAACAAAGATGTTGAACAGGATAAGTCTCAACACTGGCCCCTGAGGGACACCAGTCATCAGCAGTCTCCACGTGGACACTGAGCTGTTGACCACAACTCTCTGCGTGCAGCTATCCAGCCATTTATTTATGCACAATTGCTCACCACTCGCTTACTGATGCCCAGCCCATCCCCGAGCAGCTATTGGCCCCTTCTAGCTAACTCCCCCCACGTTATATATGGAGCATGACAGTTCTGTGGAATGGAATATCCCTTTGGCTATTTCAGATCAGCTGCAGATCGTCTCCAAGTTGCATTATGTCACACCTTACTTGCAATACGTGTTCCTTGCAGTGATGTTTACAGTCCGTGGGGGCTGGGCTAAGCTCTTTTTTTGCTGTACTTTTTAATAATGGCTTGTGATATGATAGAATTGCTGGTCGTGAAACTAATCCGGTATGTGTACTCAGCACTGCTGTCACCTCTATACATTGGGAGCCTTCTATTTGGAACTATTAATCATTATACCCCTTGTTTTCCCATCTCAGAGGGGACATCCTCAAACACCTTCCCCTCCCCCACCAAGATATTTACAGTAGCATTTTAAGGATTTTGAATATCCTTTGAGTACCCATGAAACCAACCTGGTCCTTTTGCTAGGAACCAGCATGTTATTGAATATGGTTCAGGTTTTGTTTAAGGTTAAACAGCTAAGAATACCACCAAGAGATCTTCCCTGAGGCTGGACAGTTATGAGTGGCAGGGTGTATGAGATAGTATGGGCAAGTACCTCGGTGTTGTGGTTTAACTACATAACTCAGTACCACGCAGCTGTTCGCTCACACACACACACTCCCCCTGTTCCCCCCTGGGTGGGATGGGGAAGAGAATTCAAAGAATGTAAACCCCACGGGTTGAGATAAGAACAGTTTAATAACTAAAGTATAACATAATACTGTGAGAAATGGTCTCTAGATAAAAACTTAAGCTCAGGGTAGACGCAACAGTGAAGCAGCTATTTATTAATGTTTTTGCGAAAATGGGTGTCCTGGCAAGTAGGCAGACACAGCAAAAGCAGAACTATGATATTTCCTATCCTGTCCGCAAGTTCCTTCCCTTGTTTCCCCATTGGTTGGGTACTCCAAGGTTTACAGCCTATCCAACACGTATTATCTTCATGCCAACTGTCCTGCCTCTGGTTACATCTCCCCTTACTCGATTTCATATGCCTCTTCCTCTTATTTATTTATCTCCTTTTATGGTTTCATAACTCTCTGGCAGACATGTGGTACCCCAACTTACTGTTTAACCAGCCTGCACCTGCTTAGTTTCATAGGTTGTACAAAGATAGCATTCTTTTTAACCAGAGTGTATCTTTCGTCCAAAAGATGATATTGTCTTTAACCACAGAGTGTGTCTTTCTAAGTTATGGTATCTCAAACCCTTTGTTTCATTTCCTTAGTAACTTAGCCCCAGCCCCAATATTGCAAAGTCTCAATATTGCAAAGCCTCAATATTGCAAAGCCTTAATATTACAAAGCCTTAATATTGCAAAGCCCCATCCCCAATTATGCAAAAACAACACTGTTTCTCTCACAATACTACTACTAATAATAATGATAAGGGAAATAACAAGTGAAGAGAATATGGAACTAAAAGGGGAAAGGAAAAAAACAGTAAACACAAGTGATGCACAATACAATTGATCAGCACCTACTGACCGATACCCACCCCAACCGGAGCAGTGATCGGTCCCTTCTGGGTAACTTCCACCAGTTTATATACTGGGCATGACATGCTGTGGTATAGAATACCCCTTTGGTTAGTTTGGGTCAGCTGTCCTGTCTCTGCTCTCTCCCAGCTTCTTGTGCCCCTCCTCACTGGCAGAGCATGAGAGACTGAAAAGTCCTTGATCAAGGCAAGTGCTACTTAGACACAACTAAAACATCAGTGTTATGAGCATTATTCTTAGACTAAAGCCAGAACACAGCACTGCACCAGCTACTAGGAAGGAGAAAAATAACTGTTACAGCTGAAACCATGACACTCCCCTAATTTTTAAAGTGGTTTGGCTACAAATAGCATCTCGGGTGATTCTATCTGGAAGGAATTTATATGTTGTTATTTTGCAGTCTGGTTCTTTTTTATTTGTCAGAATTTTTAAGTTTTACTCCAGTATCTTTTCTGTGCCTGTGTAAATTTTTGCACACAGCAACCTGGAAGAGATAAAGATATTAAAAATTAAACTTAGGCCTGTAAAACCACAAAAATTTGCAGCAAGATTAGGGACTATATATACTACAAGACAGCAGGATTTAATTGACTAGATTTGAAAATCATAGCATAGCCATTAAATTGTATATTTCAAGCAAGCCAAATCCATAAAGCATTTTGCACAATTATTTTAATTCTGGTTCTGAAGAACTAAATTACTTCTACTGAAAAATGATATTATGGGATATCATTAACTCTTTCTTCTGCCTAAATGCAATAGCAAACCATTCATACCACTGTTAAGATGGTAGCAATAAGCTTGTCCTTAAAGAACTGTATTTTTTTTTTGGTAGAACCAGATTCTGTTAGCAGACAGATAAAACTAATTTTGAAACCAACAATAACTATGAGCATGAGTCCTTCAGTAGCTTGGGACTCCTTGTTCATACCAAATTCTATCAGCCTTCAGATTTTTATCTCTTCCTTCTCACTTTCCCTCCATCTTTCTCTTGATTGTTTCTTTTAGGTAAAGGACTCCACAGTACATATACTTGTAGGTCAATTTCTCTGTCTGTAGTAGTCTCTCCTTAACTTGACCTCTCTGTAGGTCAGCAGTCAAGCCATTTCTCTCTTTGCTTGTCCCAAAACTAACAACGACTAACCACTGATTCCAGAGCTCTTAAACAAAGCACATTTATTTGGCACATGTAAAGATAAAACTTATAACTTGAGGTCTGTCCTCCCACTTTTGCCTGGGCTTATCCTTCATTGGTTTATCTGGGTGTATAACTATAAAGTGCTGCAATTCACCTTGACTGTTTTCACCTTGGGGAAACTCCCATTGGTACAGACAGATGGAAAATGTAAGAGCAAGAAAGTACTTGCTTGCCCTGCACTGGCAGCGAAGGAAGGAATTGTCCACACAGAAGCTTCGCATTACGCAGTGCTCTCCTTAGTTCCTGAGGCGCAACAGGGAGTCACCAAGCATGTTGCTACTGAAGGTAGAGAATGGGGCTAATGCCAGGGATTCCGTCTCTGAAACTGTGTATACTACTTATAGGAGGCGGGTGAAAGACAGCCACAATAAGAAGAAATTTTTACTTTGGAGCTCAGAGAAGTTTGCAGAGTGAACACAGGCAGAGCAAAGTCTGATGGAGCTCAATTCTGTGTGTCTCCTCTCGTGCTTTCTTCTATAACGAGGAGATACCTAGCCGTCCCTTCCTTCCTTCTGTTAAGTCTTGAAGTAGGGGCACAAGCAGAGAAAGGCCCTCTCCTCACAGCAAGGTATGAAGCTAGAAGGATCTGTCTAGGGTGGAAAAAAGACTCCCCTTTGGTGGAGAAAAGCAAACTCCCCTTTCATGGAGTGGGAGGGAAAGAAAGGAAAGCGACACCTACTGCAGCCATTAACCCTGCCTTTGGCTGAAGTAATGTCAGCTGCTGCAGTCTGGGATAGATGGGGTTAGGACTAAGCTGTTGGGTATAGTGGGGTTCTAGCAGTTGGTCGTATGGTCCTCCAGTCCTATGCATAGAGAAAGATTAGGAAGGGAGGAGGAACTTGCCTAGGTGCACACATCTAAAAAGCCATTGCCAGGTAAGTTACCAGCCTCACACATACCCTTTGGCTGATGCAGTTGCAACAAGCAAAGGGAAGGAGGTGGTAGTTGGGTTTATTTTTACTCATTATTTCTTGCCCTTTCTCCCTTCTATTTATTTAATTAATTCTGGTGATAAGGATGTTTACTTCTGCCTCTGGCTAGATGTCTTGAGGTGTTGAGTGAGGTGTCCAGGCAAAACTGACCCAATGAACTACTGATACAGGCAGGATATATCTCTGGAGCCCTTGCCTTGCTCTTGGGGACCTTTTAGGTGGTTGTGAAAAGACTTATAAAAACAAATCTCCCCAAACATGACAGATTTACTTTCTCCCTCCTCTCTTTTGTAGCCGTCTTGGCTTTATGTGAGGAGAGACAGGGATACAAAGTGTTCTGGGTGGGCATGAAAGGCATTCTCCTCTGATAGTGTGCATGCAGGTCACTGTTATCTCTGCCACATGCATTTTTACAGTATGACCTTATGTAAACAAAAAGCTAAGTGATTATTCTTGCAGTCAAATTAAATAATTTCAGTGTTCTGGTTAAAATGTAACTTCGAGAAGGAAATTAATGAGATTCAGAAACATAGTTACATTAAGCATTTGAAATATTTGGATCAAATGGTGCTGCTTATGTATACATAGATTTGCTGTCAAAATGTTGAAAAACTTTAAATATGTCATCATGCTTTTTAAGGAAACACAAACCAAAAATTATCTTTGTTTTAACTAGTTTTTTTAAGAAAAAAAAAAAGGCAAACCAAACACTTGTCACTTGTTCTAGTAGTGTTACTATGCTATGAATACACTAGCATTTTCATTATAAGCCCCCCTCTTTTTTGAAACCAAGGTTTGTATGCTAATATTTACTCTCTGCAGCTTATTTAGGTTTATTTTGTTTCCATTTAATTTTAAAGATGTGATTTCAAAGCCTCTGATCCTGATCATGCATGGGTATGTGGAAGGAGAGTCAAGGACCTTTTTCAGTGTAGCAAGGAACTTGGGGAGATGCCTTGTGAGAGCCTGGAAACTGAGCTTCTCTCAAACGCTGCTTACATTCCATAGTGTGAGAGTCAGGAAACTGAGTTTGTCTCAAACATCACTTTAACTGAGCTTGTCTCAGATACCATTTGCATTCGACCATGGGAGGCCTTGCAAGAATTATTGCAAACGAAGAAAACAACAAGGATGTTGGCTTTCAATACTGTGTAGTGTCCTGGTTTCAGCTGTAACAGTTATTTTTCTCCTTCCTAGTAACTGGTGCAGTGCTGTGTTTTGGCTTTAGTCTGAGAACAATGCTGATAACACACCGATGTTTTGGTTGTTGCAAAATAGCACTTACCCTGATAAAGGAATTTTCAGTCTCTCATGAGGAGGAGGGGCACAAGAAGCTGGGAGGGAGCAGAGACAGGACAGCTGACCCAAACTAGCCAAAGGGGTATTCCATACCACAGCACATCATGCACGGTATATAAACTGGGGGGAATTACCCAGAAGGAATTGATCGCTGCTCGGGTTGGGCTGGGTATCGGTCAGGAGGTGCCGAGCAATTGTATTGTGCATCACTGCGGTTTATTTTTTTTTTTCCCTTTTCCCTTTTAGTTTTATATTCTCTCCCCTTGTTATTTCCCTTATCATCATCATCATCATCATCATCAGTAGTAGTAGTATATTATACTTTAGTTATTAAATTCTTCTTATGTCAACCCAGGGGGTTTACATTCTTTCAATTCTCCTCCCCATCCCGCCCAGAGGGAGGAAGGGAGGTGGGGTGTGAGCGAGTGGCTGCGTGGTTCTGAGTTACTAGCAGGGCTTAAACCATGACAGACTTTTTTGGTGCCCAACATGAGGCACAAAGAGTTGAAATAATGACAGATCTGACCAGAGCGTGTCAGAACAAATTTGTTATAAGCATTCATTGTATTTGATTAATAGTTACAATAGTTACTGGTCACAATGTTGATTTATTTGCTCTCAGAGTTGTTGTGCTTGGTCTCAGAATTTCGTTATGTCACATTACCTATAGCCAGCATTCACTGTTTTAGTGTTTATTGGTTTTGGGGCCTGGGCTAAGGTTCTCATTTTGTTGTACTTTAATATAGTAGCTTGTGATACAATAGAATTATTGATCAGGAAACTGATCTGGTATGTGTTCTCAGCATTGCCATCACCTCTATACTTTGGGAGCCATATAATGGGAATTATTAATAAATATCTCTTTTTTTTTTCCCTCAGAGGTCCAACCTATGAAGGAGACATCCTCCCACATCTTCCACTCCCCCACCAGGCTATTTACAGTAGCATTTGAGAATTTTAAAGATTTTGAATATACTTTGAGTACCAGCATTGTGGCAAGATATCGCTGCCTGGGTGCAGAACCTGATGGTGAAGGTACGCCGCGTAGATACTCATGTACCCAAGAGTCGGGCCACTGAGGAACACCAGAACAACCAACAGGTGGATAAAGCTGCTAAGATTGAAGCAACTCAGGTGGATTTAGATTGGCAATATAAGGGTGAATTATTTTTAACCCCGTGAGCCCATGAACCTCAGGCCATCAAGGCAGAGATGCAACATATAGATGGTCTCGTGATCAAGGGGTGTACTTAACAATGGACACTTCTATGGCAGCTAAATGCCCATCTCCATCCCTCTGGGCTTTGAAAAGAAAATATGTGCTATCATGATCATCAGCAGAGAATAAATTCATGGAAAGCCGGCAGCAGCAGTGGGAGTCTCCCAGTACTGTCCTCAGATCACCATTGACTGAACCCGACTTCCCTTCAACTATCACTCCAACAAAGAATGAACTTTGATGAAACCAGTGGTGACCTCGGCAGGCAACAGTGCAACACCATACTCCATCTCTCCTGCCCTGAAAGACTGTTACAACAGATGAAGCCTGGCATCATGGACTGCATGAGCTCAACAATCTTTATAGGGATGGTCCATGGAATAAGGAATGATATCTGTCTGTGTGTGTGTGTGTATTTCTATATATATATATCTCTCAAGAGACAAAACGCAATGGTATATTGAAAAATGTGGGATCTGAGCGTGACGTGAATGGTATGGAATAAGGGTGCGGTGCTGTGTTTTGGCTTTAATCTGAGAACGATGCAGATAACACAGCGATGTTTTAGTTGTTGCTAAGTAGGACTTACCCTGATCAAGGAATTTTCAGTCTCTCATGCTCTGCCAGTGAGGAGGGGCACAAGAAGCCAGGAGGAAGCAGAGACAGGACACCTGACCCAAACTAGTCAAAGGGGTATTCCATACCACAGCACGTCATGCCCAGTATACAAACTGGGGGGAGTTACCCAGAAGGGGCAGATCACTGCTTGGGTCAGGCTGGGTATCGGTCAGTGGGTGGTGAGCAATTGTATTGTGCATCACTTGTGTTTATTATTTTTTTTCATTTCCCCCTTTAGTTTTATATTCTCTCTCCTTGTTATTTCCCTTATCATTATTATTATTAGTAGTAGTATATTATACTTTACCCAGGACAGTTATTAAACTCTTCCTATCTCATGGGGTATACATTCTTTCGATTCTCCTCCCCAACCTGCCTAGAGGTAGGGGGAAGTGGGGGGCTGAGCATACCTTACTTGCAGCCAAAATTTGCTGTTTTAGTGTTTATCAGCTTTGGGGCTTGGGCTAAGGTTCTCATTTAGTTGTACTTTATGATAATGGCTTGTAATACAATAAAATTATTGATCATAAAACTGATCTGGTATGCATTCTCAGCGTGGCCATCACTCTATACTTTGGGAGGCATGTAATGGGAATTGTTAATAATTACACCTCTTTCCCCCCCCCACCTCCAGAGGGCCAACCTATGGAGGACACATCCTCAAACACCTTCCCCTCCCCCACCAAGATATTTACAGTAGTATTTGAGAATTTTAAGGATTTCAAATATCCTTTGAGTACCCTTGAAACCAACCTGGTCTTTTTGCTGGGAAACAGCATGTTGTTGAATATGGTTCAGGTCTTATTTAAGGTTAAACAACTGTCTAAGAATACCACCAAGAGATCTTCCCTGAGGCTGGACAGTTATGAGTGGCAGGATGTGTGGAACAGTATGGGCAAATACCTAGGCCAGTGGACCCCTCCAGTGCTTTGGAACTTCACCCCTGAACAAGTGCGAAATCCAGAAAAACTAGTAAAACACTTAGACAGGGTGTGCTGTCATCCTGGCAATACCAGAGAGGGACAAATCATTGCAACCTGCTGGGCCCTTGCTTACACCTACAGAGCCCTGCTCAACACTGTCCAGTTCCCTCAAGAGGATGTCTCTGATGGGAAAGCAACAGACACTGCAGCTACTCCATCACTGAGAATGAGCACAGCAACAAGCACAGCAGCTACTCCATCTCCAACAACAGACACTGCAGCCACCCTGACCCCAGTAGCAGGCACTGCAGCTGAATCAAAGGACCAATCTGTTCCTCTTATCAGTTGCCACTGTACGCAAGAGGAAATGGAAATGAAAAGGTACTTGTTTAGTGAAAGAAGATGAAGAAGGGCGATTATCAGAACTAGAGGGGGAACCATTACAAGAAACAGAGGAAGAGGCAGAACAAGAAGTAAATTCTCAATCCCTGTCCTTGACTGAGCTGCGGATTATGCAAAAAGATTTCACCCGTCTTCCAGGGCAGCACATTGTCACCTGGTTGCTCCACTGTTGGGACAATGGGGCTGATGGTCACGAACTAGAAGGTAGGGAAGCCAAGCAGCTGGGATCACTTGCTGGGGAAGGGGGAATTGACAAAGCGATTGTGAGAGTCCTCAGCCTCTGGAGGTGGTTCTTGTCAGCTGTGAAGGAAAGGTATCCCTACAAGGACGATGTTACATGTCGCCCAGGCAAGTGGACCACAATAGAGAAAGGCCTCCAGTATCTGAGTGAATTAGCTGTTCTAGAGATGATTTATCCTGTCAGATGCTGAGGAGCCACCCATAGATCCAGATGAAGTCAAATGTACATGACCCATGTGGTAGAAATTTACACAAGGTCTGCCATCATCATATGCCAACTCATTGGCATTGATGAGCTGGAGGGAAGCAGTGGCGCCAACAGTGGATGAAGTGAGTAGTCAACTCTGAGAGTTTGAAGACAATCTTGCCCCCTCCATCATTTCAGCTGTGGAAAAACTCCTGTCCCAGGAGTTCAAACAATTGAGAGACAATATATCCAGCTCCCCACTTGTACAGACCCGCATCTCTGCTGTTAACAGTAAGTGCCCTGTTGCTCAAGAGGGAAGATATAGAAGGTACATGCCATGGGGCACCCTATGGTTTTACCTGTGGTATCATGGAGAAGACATGAGAAAGTGGGATGGAAAACCTACCTCAGTTCTGTAGGAACGGATATGTGAATTGCAAGGAAAAACAGCGCTGAATGGGGATCCTCCCAGGAAAGTTGCTGCTCCAGTCTCTGGTGGGCAGTTTCCCACATGGAGTGAGAGCTGATTTTACTCTAACTCCTATGAAAAGGAATGTTTACTGTCAAGAATACAATATTAATACAATAATAATTAGAGTCTTTCCTTGGAACAAAAGAATGATATTTAGATTTAATAGTAATAAAACATCTGAGATCTACAACTGTGTGTTCCTTTTACAGAGGAAGTATAGGACTAAATTTACATGTGTGGTCTTGACTCAGTGTCATCATGCTGGAAGTAATAGAAGCAATAGCACTATGCTTTAAACTTAATCATGACTTGAGAGAAAGTGAGTTATATTTCAAGGGAATTGCTAGAAAATCTGTCAGTACTTTCTTCAATGCAAACACAAAATAAGTTTCCTACAACCTGTAAAAGTATGTGAGATTTATATACATTTCTAAGGTAATCTGTTCTAAGGTAATTGAATTGCCGAGGTATCTCCAGAGAGGACGCCTTTAACACCGGAGCGGGGGGAGGCACAGCGTCCCGGAGCCTCAGTTCGGAGCGGCAAGAGCGACCGAGGGAGCCTCAAGTCCTCGACAGGACTTGCCCAGGAGCCGGCAGCTCAGCTGACGCGAGCAGCTGACTCACAGGGGGCGGCGCCAGGAGTGACGGTGGCAGATTCAAAAGGGCCATCATCGACCACTAACGATCAATTGCCGAGGTGAGTATCTCCAGAGAAGACGCCTTTAACACCGGAGCGGGGGGAAGCACAGCGTCCCGGAGCCTCAGTTCGGAGCGGCAAGAGCGACCGAGGGAGCCTCAAGTCCTCGACAGGACTTGCCCAGGAGCCGGCAGCTCAGCTGACGCGAGCAGCTGACTCACAGGGGGCGGCGCCAGGAGTGACGGCACCAGCCCCCAGTGGGTAAAACCCATCCCAGGGAGCGCGAGCGACCAGGGCGTGGCACGGCAGTTTGCGCGGCAGTTCGCGCGGGCAGCGAGCGGGATGGTGAGCACTCGCCTCAGGACCAGGGCCCGCTGTGGGAGCTCTGCCCCGGCGGTGGCCAGCGTAGGCACCCAGACAGAGCCGATGAGAGGGGAGGCTGCGGCGCAGACCTCGGAGTGTAGGAAGTGCCTCGACTGGTCTCGTGAGGCGGGGGTGCACGATGGACAGGGCTGCACTCGGTGCGCCCTGGTGGAGGTCCTCCTGCAGCAGATGGCTGAGCTGCGGGAGGCTGTTGGAGAGCTAAAAGATGCCAGGGAAGCTGAGAGGAAGCTGGGCTGCTTGCTCCAGGCTCAAACTGCGCAGGGGCTGCAAACGTCCAGCATTGCTCGTATAGGAAAGAAGGAGGGCAGCAACCCAGGAAGCTGGGAATTAGTCACGAGAAAAACGAACAAAAAAAGGAGGAAGAGGACAATTAACGGCAAGGGGCTTCCTCCTAAATCTGATGTCCCCACCCAGAACCGCTTCGCGGTTCTGCAGGAGGCTAATGAGAAAGCATCCACCACACCTAATGAGCACCCTGCTGATGCACCAGTAAAGAGGATCACTACTGGTGCCTCCAGGAAGAAGCGGAGGGTCATAGTAGTAGGGGACTCTACTTTGAAAGGCACAGAGCCGCTTATCTGCCGGCCTGATCCAGTCTCGAGGGAGGTGTGTTGCCTGCCGAGGGCTCGGATCAGGGATGTTGCTGAGAGGCTGCCTGCTCTAGTAAGTCCTGCTGACTATTACCCCCTTCTAGTGGTCCATGTGGGTGCTAGAGATATAGACAGCAGTTGCCTGGAGGACATTAAGAAGGACTACAGAGCCCTGGGAGAGGTGGTTAGGGGCTCTGGAGCTCAGATAGTTTTTTCATCGATTCTCCAGGACAAAGGGGAGGACCTTAAAAAAGCTAGGCGTGTCTGGCAGGTTAATAAATGGTTAGAAAGCTGGTGCCATAGTCAGGGGTTTGGCTATTTAGAACATGGGGCTCCATTTGGGAGGCCAGATCTACTGGAGGCTGGTGGAGCTGGTCTGACAAAGAAGGGGAAGAGCTGTTTTGGTAGGAGGCTTGCCAGGCTGGTCAGGAAAGCTTTAAACTAGATGTGTTGGGGGAGGGGAGCATTGATCCATCCCAACATTCCTGGTCAGTTGCGAGCACCTGTAATAAGTGCTTGGAGCGATGTAGAGATGTTCCAGCTGCCCCAGCCATTGAGTCGGCTTCATTTGGAGCTCGGCTAAGGTGCCTCTATACAAACGCCCGTAGTATGGGGAACAAGCAAGAGGAATTAGAGATGTGTGCAAGGCTACGGGAATATGATGTCATTGGTATCACAGAAACATGGTGGGATGGCTCCTATGACTGGAATGTCGGAATGGAAGGTTACAGGCTGTTTAGAAAAGACAGGCCAGGCAGACGGGGAGGGGGCGTTGCTATCTATGTCAGTGATAGGCTAGAGAGTATGGAACTCTGTCTGGGGATGGGTGATGAGGTAACAGAGTGTTTGTGGGTCAGGATCAAAGGGAAAACAGCAACGGGGGACATTACGGTGGGGATCTGTTACAGGCCGCCTGATCAAGAGGACTCCGTGGATGAAGCGCTCTACAGACAGATAGGAGCAGCCTCATGCTCGCAGGCCCTGGTCCTCATGGGGGACTTCAACCATCCTGACATCTGTTGGAGGGACGGTACGGCCCGGCAAAAGCAATCCAGGAGGTTCCTCGATTGTGTGGAAGACAACTTCCTCTTTCAAGCAGTAGAGGAGCCGACGAGGAGAGGTGCCATGCTGGACCTTGTGCTCACCAACAGGGAGGGACTGGTTGGAAATGTAACACTCCAGGGCAGCCTTGGCTCTAGTGATCACGAGATGGTTGAGTTTGAGATCCTCAGGACGGTGAGAAGAGCGTGCAGCAAGCTCACTGCCCTGGACTTCAAGAAAGCAGACTTTGGCCTCTTCAGGAGCCTCCTTAGTAAGGTTTCATGGGATACAGTCCTAGAGGGCAGGGGGGCCCAAGACTGCTGGTCGGTATTCAAGGATCACCTGCTACGTGCTCAAGAGTGTTGCATCCCGACTAGAAGAAAGTGCAGCAGGAGGGCCAGGAGACCTCCATGGATGGACAAGGAGCTGCTGAGGAAACTTAGAGGGGAAAAAAGAAGCTTATAGAAGGTGGAAGCGAGGACAGGCAGCCTGGGAAGAATATAGGAGCATTGCCCGGGAAGCTAGGGACCAGGTTAGGAAAGCTAAGGCCCAGCTAGAATGAAGTTTGGCAAGGGATGTAAAAGATAACAGGAAAGGATTCTATAGATACGTAGCAAATAAAAGACAGGCTAGGGACAATGTAGGCCCTCTCCAGAAGCTATCAGGAGAACTGGCTACCATGGATTTGGAGAAGGCTGAGGTTCTTAATGACTTCTTTGCCTCAGTCTTCACCAGCAAATGCTCTGACCACGCAACCCAAGTCTTGGAAAGCAAATGCAGGGACTGTGAGAACGAAGACCTTAGGCCCACTGTAGGAGAGGATCATGTTCGAGACCATCTTAAGAACCTGAACGTGCACAAGTCCATGGGACCTGATGAAATCCATCCACGGGTCCTGAAGGAGCTGGCGAATGAAGTTGCTAAGCCACTGTCCATCATATTCGAAAAATCCTGGCAGTCAGGTGAAGTTCCCGATGACTGGAAGAAGGGTAATATAACCCCCATTTTCAAGAAGGGGAAGGTGGAAGACCCGGGGAACTACAGACCAGTCAGCCTCACCTCTGTGCCTGGCAAAATCTTGGAACAGTTTCTCCTGGAAAACATGCTAAGGCACATGAAAAACAACGAGGTGGTTGGTGACAGCCAACATGGCTTCACTAAGGGGAAATCCTACCTGACCAATTTGGTGGCCTTCTATGATGGAGCCACGGAACTGATGGACAGCGGCAGAGCAGTTGATGTCATCTACCTGGACTTGTGCAAAGCATTCGACACTGTCCCGCATGACATCCTTGTCTCTAAATTGGAGAGACATCAATTTGATAGATGGACCACTCGGTGGATAAAAAACTGGCTCGATGGCCGCACACAAAGAGTTGTGGTAAATGGCTCGATGTCCAGTTGGAAACCTGTAACGAGTGGTGTCCCTCAGGGATCGGTGTTGGGACCGGTCCTGTTCAACATCTTTGTCGGTGACATGGACAGTGGGATTGAGTGCGCCCTCAGCAAGTTTGCCGATGACACCAAGCTGTGTGGTTCTGTTGATACGCTGAAGGGAAGGGATGCCATCCAGAGGGACCTTGACACGCTTGTGAGGTGGGCCGATGCCAACCTTATGAAGTTTAACCAAGGCAAGTGCAAGGTCCTACATCTGGGTCGGGGCAACCCCAGGCACTGCTACAGACTGGGCAGAGAAGAGATTCAGAGCAGCCCTGCAGAAAAGGACTTGGGGGTGTTGGTTGACGAGAAGCTTAACATGAGCCGGCAGTGTGCGCTCGCAGCCCAGAAAGCCAACCGTATCCTGGGCTGCATCAAAAGAAGCGTGACCAGCAGGTCGAAGGAGGTGATCCTGTCCCTCTACTCTGCTCTTGTGAGACCTCACTTGGAGTACTGCGTACAGTTCTGGTGTCCTCAACATAAAAAGGACATGGAGCTGTTGGAGCAAGTCCAGAGGAGGGCCACGAGGATGATAAGAGGGCTGGAGCACCTCCCATATGAAGACAGGCTGAGAAAGTTGGGGCTGTTCAGCCTGGAGAAGAGGAGGCTGTGTGGTGACCTCATAGCAGCCTTCCAGTATCTGAAGGGGGTCTACAAGGATGCTGGGGAGGGACTCTTCCTTAGGGACTGTAGTGGTAGGACAAGGGGTAATGGGTTCAAACTTAAACAGAGGAAGTTTAGATTAGATATAAGGAAGAAGTTCTTTACAGTGAGGGTGGTGAAGCACTGGAATGGGTTGCCCAGGGAGGTTGTGGATGCTCCATCCCTGGCGGTGTTCAAGGCCAGGTTGGACAGAGCCTTGAGCCACATGGTTTAGGGCAAGGTGTCCCTGCCCATGGCAGGGGGGTTGGAACTAGATGATCTTAAGGTCCTTTCCAACCCTTACGATTCTATGATTCTATGATTCTATGTTCCCTCATCAGAAATCAGTCTTTTTACAGCCCAAATGTTACAGAATGTGATGTCTTAATTTTCATGGGTTTATCAATAATTTCTGCTTTTAATTGATGTTTTCTAATTACAGTGACATGCTAACAATTTTACAATTAAACATTGACAGTTATCAACTCCAAAAGCTGCTTGTAGCATCAAAAAGAAAAGGGGGAGAGGGGGCGGAACAGGTCCTTTTGAGCAACCCTGATGTTAGGAAATGAGTTGAAATGAATACAGGAAATATCTAAAATGAGCAAAAGAAGACAAATACTAAGTGGTGAGGGCTTGTGTCCTGGGTTCAGCAGTAGCAGTCATTATTCTCCTTCTTAGTAGCTGGTGCAGTGCTGTGTTTTCAACTTTAGTCTGGGAACAGTGCAGATAACACACTGATGTTTTTAGTTGTTGCTAAGTAATGTTTATTCCGACCAAGGGCTTTCTCAGTCTCATGCTCTGCCAGGGAGGAGGGGAAGCTGGGAGGAAGCAGAGACAGGACACTTGACCCAACTAGCCAAAGGGGTATTCCATACCACAGCACGTCATGCCCAGTATATAAACTGGGAGGAGTTACCAGGAAGGCCCAGATCGCTGCTCAGGTCAGGCTGGGTATCGGTCGGCAGGTGGTGAGCAATTGGTTCCGAGTTACCGGCTGGGCTCAAACCACGACAGAGCCATCGACTGTAACTCTTTGCAAGTGGCCATCCAGCCAATTTCTTATCCATTCAACAGTCCATCCATCAAACCCGTATCCCTCCAATTTAGAGGGAAGAATGTTGTGGGGGACTCTATCAAAGGCCTTGCAGAACTCCAGGTAGATGATGTCCATGGCTCTTCCCTTGTCCATCAATGCAGTCACTACATTGTAGAAGGCCACTAGTTTAGTTCATGATACGCCCTTGCTGAAGCCATGTTGACTGTCTTTAATCACCTCCCTGTCCAACATGTTTCACATGTCTTCCAGGAGGATCTGTTCCATGATCTTACCAGGCACAGAGTTGAGGTTGACTGGCTGGTAGTTCCCAGGGTCCACCTTTTTAACCTCCTTAAAAATGGGTGTGATGTTTCCCTTTTTCCAGTCACTGGGGACTTTGCCGGACTGCTATGACTTTTTGAATATGATGGAGACTGGCTTGACAACTACATCAGCCAATTCCCTTAGGACCCTGGGATGAATCTCACTGGGTGCTATGGACTTGTGTATGTTCAGGTTCCTCAGGTGGTCTCAGACCCGATTGTTGTGGTTTAAGCCCAGCTGGTAACTCAGAACCATGCAGCTACTCGCTCACTCCCCCCCTTCTTCCCCCCCCCCCCCCTCCCAGAGGGATGGGGAGGAGAATCGAAAGAATGTAAATCCCACGGGTTGAGATAAGAACAGTCCAGTAACTAAGGTATAATACAAAACCACTACTACTACTACCACTAATAATAATGATGATAAGGGAAATAACAAGGGGAGAGAATATAAAACTAAAAGGAGAAAGTAAAAAAAGAAAACAGTAAACACAAATTATGCACAATACAATTGCTCACCACCCGCCAAACGATACCCAGCCTGACCCGAGCAGCGATCTGGGCCTTCTGGGTAACTCCCCCCAGTTTATATACTGGGCATGACATGCTGTGGTATGGAATACCCCTTTGGCTAGTTTGGGTCAGGTGTCCTGTCTCTGCTTCCTCCTGGCTTCTTGTGCCCCTTCTCCCTGGCAGAGCATTAGACTGAAAAAGTCCTTGATTGGAGTAAGCATTACTTAGCAACAACTAAAAACATCAGTGTGTTATCAGCATTGATCTCAGGCTAAAGTTGGAAACGCAGCACTGCACCAGCTACTAAGAAGGAGAAAAATAACTGTTACAACTGAACCCAGGACACTGATCTTCTACGATGGGATGGACATCATTTCCCCCAGTCCCTGCCTTGAGGTTCAGGGGCTTGAGAGATGTAGGAAGAGAGAGTTTTATTGAAAGCTGAAACAAAAATGTTATTGAGTGCCTCAGTCTTCTCCATGTCATTCGCCATCAGTTCTGTTCCATTTCTCAGAGAGGGGAATACATTTTCTTTAATCTTACTTTTCTGGCCAATGTACCTGTAAGAAACCCTTCTTATTATTCTTCACATCACTTGCCAGTTTCAGTTCCAACTCTACCTTAACCTTCCTGATCCCATCCCTACACCTCTGGGAAGCATCCCTATATTCTTCCCAGGACACTATTCTTCCCAGGACACATCCCTGGTTCCACTGCCTATGCGTTTCCTTCTTGAACTTTTGTTTTACCAGGAGGTCCTTACTGGGCCATGCTGGTCTCCTGCCTTCCTTGCCTAATTTCTTAAATGTGGGAATAGAGAGCTCTTGCACTCTAAGAAAAATGCCCTTGCAGAGCTGCCAGCTCTATTCAGCTCCTTTATCCCTGAGGCCAGTTTCCCAGGAGGTCCCATCCACTAATTCTTAAACAAATGAAAGTTTGCTCTCTTAAAATTCAGCATCCTGATTTTACTTTTCACCTGGCCCATATCCCTCACAATTGTGAATTCCACCAGGGCATGATCACTTCAGCACAGGCTGCCACCAGTCTTGACATCCCTAATTAGTTCATCTGTGTTGGTAAAAAACAGGTCTAGGAACATATCTCCACTCTTCAGGCTTGGCCTGGGTTCAGCTATAGCAGTCATTTTTCTCCTTCTTAGTAGATGGTGCAGTGCCGTGTTTTTTAACTTTCATCCTGGGAACAACGCTGATAACACTGATGTTTTCAGTTGTTGCTAAGTAATGTTTATTCCAACCAAGGACTTTCTCAGTCTCATGCTTTGCCAGGGAGGAGGGGAAGCCGGGAGGAAGCAGAGACAGGACACCCGACCCAAACTAGCCAAAGGGGTATTCCATACCACAGCACGTCATGCCCAGTATATAAACCGGGGGGAGTTACCAGGAAGGCCCAGATCACTGCTCGAGTCGGGCTGGGTATCGGTCAGCGGGTGGTGAGCAATTGTATCCTCTCCCCTTGTTATTTCACTAATCGTTATTCTTATTGGTGGTAGCAGTAGTGGTTTTGTATTATACCTTAGTTGCGGGACTGCTCTTATCTCAACCCGTGGGAGTTACATTCTTCCGATTCTCCTCCCCATCCCTCCGGGAGCGGGGGGAGGAAGGGGGGGGAGTGAGCGAGCGGCTGTGTGGTTCTGAGTTACCGGCTGGGCTCAAACCACGACAGTTCTTTTTGGCGCCCAACGTGGGGCTCGAAAGGTTGAGATAACGACAGATCTGACCAGAGTGTGTTTAATCATATTTGTGATAAGCATTCATTGTTACTACTCGTCACAATGGTGATTATTTGGCTCTCAGACTTGTTGCGCTTGATCTCAGAGTTTCAGCATGTTGTACCTTACTTACAGACAGTATTTGCTGTTTTAGTGTTTATCGGCTGGGGGGCCTGGGCTAAGGTTCTTGTTTCACTGTACTTCATGGTAATGACTTGTAATACAATAGACTCATTGATCATGAAACTGGTCTGGTTTGTGCTTCCAGCGTGGCCATCACCTCTATACATTGGAAGGTATATAATGAAATATTTTAGCAATTGCATTTCTTTTTTTTTCTCCTCGGGGGGTAAACTTATGAAGGAAGCATTCTCTTTCACCCCCCGTTCCCCCACCAGCCTATTTGCAACAGCAGTTGAGAGTTCTGAAGGTTGTAGATAGCCTTTGAATACAATTGAAACCTGCCTGCTGATTGTGCTGGTGTCCTGGGTTCAGCTATAGCAGTCATTTTTCTCCTGCTTAGTAGCTGGTGCAGTGCTGTGTTTTTTAACTTTCAGCCTGGGAACAACGCTGATAACACTGATGTTTTTAGTTGTTGCTAAGTAATGTTTATTCCAACCAAGGACTTTCTCAGTCTCATGCTTTGCCAGGGAGGAGGGGAAGCCGGGAGGAAGCAGAGACAGGACACCTGACCCAAACTAGCCAAAGGGGTATTCCATACCACAGCACGTCATGCCCAGTATATAAACCGGGGGGAGTTACCCGGAAGGGCCAGATCACTGCTCGGGTCAGGCTTGGTATCGGTCGGCGGGTGGTGAGCAATTGTATCCTCTCCCCTTGTTATTTCACTAATCATTATTATCATTGGTGGTAGCAGTAGTGGTTTGTATTATACCTTAGTTGCGGGACTGCTCTTATCTCAACCCGTGGGAGTTACATTCTTCCGATTCTCCTCCCCATCCCTCTGGGAGCGGGGGGAGGAAGAAGGGGGGGGGGAGTGAGCGAGCGGCTGTGTGGTTCTGAGTTACCGGCTGGGCTCAAACCACGACAGTTCTTTTTGGCGACCAAAGTGGGGCACGAAGGGTTGAGATAACGACAGATCTGACCAGAGTGTGTTTAATCATATTTGTGATAAGCATTCATTGTTACTACTCGTCACAATGGTGATTATTTGGCTCTCAGACTTGTTGCGCTTGATCTCAGAGTTTCAGCATGTTGTACCTTACTTACAGCCACTATTTGCTGTTTTAGCGTTTATCGGCTGGGGGGCCTGGGCTAAGGTTCTTGTTTCGCTGTACTTCATGGTAATGACTTGTAATACAATAGACTCATTGATCATGAAACTGGTCTGGTTCGTGCTTCCAGCGTGGCCATCGCCTCTATACATTGGGAGGTATATAATGAAATATTTTAGCAACTGCATATCTTTTTTTTTCTCCTCGGGGGGTAAACTTACGAAGGAAGCATTCTCTTTCACCCCCCGTTCCCCCACCAGCCTATTTGCAACAGCAGTTGAGAGTTCTGAAGGTTTTAGATGGCCTTTGAGTACCCTTGAAACCTGCCTGCTGATTGTGCTGGGGATCAGCATGTTGGCACACATACGGAGTGTGTTTTACCCACGGCCATCCCGTCGTAGGAACATCCTATTTCGTTTAATCTCAAAAATTCAGCAGTATCAGGTTCGAATCTGGTCTAGGGTTAGACGACGATATAGGAGGACCACCAGGAGATTTTCCCTGAGGCTGGGCAGTTACGAGTGGCAGGGTGTGTGGGATAGTATGGGCAAGTATCTAGGCCAGTGGGCCCCTCCAGTGCTTTGGAACTTCACCACTGAACAAGTGCAACATCCGGAAAAACTAGTAAAACACTTAAACGAGGTGTGCTGTCGTCCTGGTTATACCAGAGAGGGACAAATCATGGCAACATGCTGGGGCTTGGCCTACGCCTACAGAGCCCTGCTCAACACTATCCAGCACCTTCAAAGGGAAAAAAATGTCTCTGGACCTGATGGCAAAGCAACAGACAACGCAGCTATGCCAACTACAAGCACAGCAGCTACTCAGACCCTGACCACAACAGACAACACAGCTACTCCAACATCAAATACAGCAGTTACACCAACCCCAGTGACAAGCACAACAGCTACTCAAACCCCGACAGCAATAGACAATATAGCTACTCCAAGCACCGCAGCCACACCAACCCCAGTGACAAGCACAGTAGCTACTCAAACCCCGATAGCAACAGACAATATAGCTACTCCAAGCACTGCAGCTACACCAACCCCAGTGACAAGCACAGTAGCTACTCAAACCCCGACAGCAACAGACAATATACCTACTCCAAGCACCGCAGCTACACCAACCCCAGTGACATGCACAGTAGCTATTCAAACCCCGACAGCAACAGACAATGCAGCTGTTGGTGTTACTCAACTCCCAAGCACAACAGCTGCACCAACCCCAGCAATAGACATTGCAACCACTCCAATCCTAGTGGCAGACACTGCAGCCACTCCAACCACAGTGACAAACACTGCAGCTAAACCAAATGTCCAGTTTGTGACAATGTCTGTTGCCCCTGTAAGCAAAAGCAAATGAGAGGCACAAAGAGCAACCCGCGAAGTGAAGAAAGATGAAGACCCAATGCCATTACTACATGCAACAGCATCTGAACAAGAGTTACTACTACGTGGGTCAGAGGAAGAGGAAGAAGAAGAAGAGGTCACTTCTCGACCCCGGACCTCAACCGAACTGTGGAATATGCGAAAAGATTTCACCCGTCTTCCAGGGGAGCACATTGTCACCTGGTTGCTCCGATGCTGGGACAATGGGGCCGACGGTCACGAACTAGAAGGTAGGGAAGCCAAGCAGCTGGGATCACTTGCTAGGGAAGGAGGAATTGACAAAGCGATTGCAAGAGAGAAGTGATCCCTCAGTCTTTGGAGGCGGCTCCTGGCAGCTGTGAAGGAAAGGTTTCACTACAAAGACGATATTACGAATCGCTCAGCCAACTGGACCACGATAGAGAAAGGCATCCAGTCCCTGAGGGAATCAGCCATTCTAGAGATGATCTATCGTAGGCCGGATGCCAGGAACACATCCGTAGATCCAGATGAAGTCGAATGTACACGACCCATGTGGCGGAAACTTACATGGAGTGCGCCATCACGATATGCCCACACATTGGCATCAATGACGTGGAATGACGGAGTATCACCAACAGTGGATTGCCTGATTCGTCAACTCCGAGAGTTTGAAGACAATCTCACCCCTTCCATCATTTCAGCTGTGGAAAAACTGTCCCAGGAGTTCAAACAATTGAGAGACGATTTATCCGATCTATCCAGCTCCCCACGTGTACCAACCCATGTCTCAGCTATTAACAGAAGGCGCCCTACTGCTCGAGAAAGAAAATATACGAGGTACACGCCACGGGCCACCCTATGGTTTTACCTGCGGGATCATGGAGAAGACATGAGAAAGTGGGATGGAAAACCTACTTCAGCTCTGGAGCAACGGGTGCGTGAACTGAAGAGGAGAACAATGGTCAAGGATGATCCTCCCAGGAAAGCTGCTGCTCCAGTCTCTGGCGAGCAGTTTCCCAGATGGAGTGAAAGAGCTGATTTTACTCCAGCTCCTGTGATAAGGAATACTAATCCCTTTCTACAAGACAGAAGTGGAGAATTTTGTGATCACTATTAGAGGGGCCCTGCCTCCAGCCAGGTGGAGGAGAGGGATAATCGGGTTTACTGGACTGTGTGGATCAGATGGCCTGGCACATCAGTCCCACAGAAGTATAAGGCTCTAGTACATACCGGTGCACAGTGTACCCTGATGCCATCAAGGTATCAAGGGGTGAAACCCATTTATATTTCTGGAGTGACAGGAGGATCCCAAGCGTTAACTATGCTGGAAGCTGAAATCAGCCAGACTGGGAGGAAGTGGCAAAAGCACCCCATTGTAACTGGTCCAGGGGCTCCATGCATCCTTGGCATAGACTATCTCAGGAGAGGGTACTTCAAAGACCCAAAAGGGTATAGATGGGCTTTTGGTATCGCTGCCTTGGAGACAGAGGAAATTAAGCAGCTGTCCACCTTACCCGGTCTCTCAGAGGATCCTTCTGTTGTGGGGTTGCTGAAGGTCGAAGAACAGCAAGTGCCAATTGCGACCACAACAGTGCACCGGCGGCAATATTGCACCAACCGAGACTCCTTGATTCCCATCAATAAGCTGATCCGTAGACTGGAGAGCCAAGGAGTGATCAGCAGGACCCGCTCACCCTTTAACAGCCCCATATGGCCAGTGCAAAAGTCTAACGGAGAGTGGAGATTAACAGTAGACTATCGTGGCCTGAACGAAGTCACACCACCATTGAGTGCTGCCGTACCGGACATGCTAGAACTTCAATATGAACTGGAGTCAAAGGCAGCCAAGTGGTATGCCACAATTGACATTGCCAATGCATTTTTCTCAATCCCTTTGGCAGCAGAATGCAGGCCACAGTTTGCTTTCACTTGGAGGGGCGTCCAGTACACTTGGAACCGACTGCCCCAGGGGTGGAAACACAGCCCTACCATCTGCCATGGATTGACCCAGACTGCACTGGAACAGGGGCAAGCTCCAGAACACCTGCAATACATTGATGACATCATCGTGTGGGGTGATACAGCGGAAGAAGCTTTTGAGAAAGGGAGGAAGATAATCCAAATCCTGCTGAAGGCCGGTTTTGCCATAAAATGGAATAAGGTCAAGGGACCTGCACAGGAGATTCAATTTTTGGGAATAAAATGGCAAGATGGACGCCACCAGATCCCCACAGACGTGATCAACAAGATAACAGCAATGTCTCCACCAACTAACAAGAAAGAAAACTCAAGGTTTCTTAGGTGTTGTGGGGTTCTGGAGAATGCACATCCCAAATTACAGTCTGATTGTAAGCTGTCTCTACCACGTGACCCAGAAGAAGAATGATTTCAAATGGGGCCCTGAGCAACAACAAGCCTTTGAACAAATTAAACGAGAAATAGTTCATGCAGTAGCCCTTGGACCAGTCCGGGCCGGGCCAGATGTGAAAAATGTGCTCTATACCGCAGCTGGGGAGAATGGTCCTACCTGGAGCCTCTGGCAGAAAGCTCCAGGGGAGACTCGAGGTGGACCCCTCGGCTTTTGGAGTTGGGGATATAAAGGATCCGAGGCCAGCTATACTCCCACTGAAAAAGAGATACTGGCAGCCTATGAAGGGGTTCGAGCTGCCTCAGAAGTGATCGGAACTGAAGCGCAGCTCCTCCTGGCACCCCGGTTGCCTGTGCTGGGCTGGATGTTCAAAGGCAGGGTCTCCTCTACACATCATGCAACTGATGCTACATGGAGTAAGTGGGCCTCACTAATTACACAACGAGCTCAAATAGGAAATCCCAGTCGTCCAGGAATTCTAGAAGTCATCATGGACTGGCCAGAGGGCAAAGATTTTGGGATGTCACCAGAAGAGGAGGTGACGCGTGCTGAAGAGGCCCCACCATATAATGAACTGTCAGAGAGTGAAAAGCAATATGCCTTGTTTACTGATGGGTCCTGCTGTATTGTGGGAAAGCATCTGAGATGGAAGGCAGCTGTGTGGAGTCCCCTGTGACAAGTTGCAGAAACTGCTGAAGGAGAGGGTGAATTGAGTCAGTTTGCAGAGGTGAAAGCCATCCAGCTGGCCTTGGACATGGCTGAATGAGAAAAATGGCCAGTACTTTATCTCTCTACTGACTCATGGATGGTGGCAAATGCCCTGTGGGGGTGGTTGCAGCAATGGAAGCAGAGCAACTGGCAACGCAGAAGTAAACCCATCTGGGCTGCTGCATTGTGGCAAGATATCGCTGCTCGGGTGCAGAACCTGGTGGTGAAGGTACGCCACGTAGATGCTCATGTACCCAAGAGTCGGGCCACTGAGGAACACCAGAATAACCAGCAAATGGATAAAGCTGCTAAGATTAAAGTGGCTCAGATGGACTTGGATTGGCAACATAAGGGTGAATTATTTTTAGCCTGGTGGGCCCATGACACCTCAGGCCATCAAGGCAGAGATGCAACATATAGATGGGCTCGTGATCGAGGGGTGGACTTAACGAGCAGTTGTATCCACTCCCCTTGTTATTTCCCTTATCATTATTATCATTGGTGGTAGCAGTAGTGGTTTTGTATTATACCTTAGTTGCGGGACTGCTCTTATCTCAACCCGTGGGAGTTACATTCTTCCGATTCTCTTCATCATCCCTCCGGGAGCGGGGGGAGGAAGGGGGGGAGTGAGCGAGCGGCTGTGTGGTTCTGAGTTTCCGGCTGGGCTCAAACCACGACAAGGCTATATATCACCTGGAGTAGAAATTATCCTCAACACACTCCAAGAGTCCTGGACTGCTTACATCTTCCTGTGCTGCTTTTCCAGCAGATATCAGAGTGATTAATGTCCCCTAGAAGGATCAGAGCGTGCAAGCAAGATGCTTCCTTAAGCTGAAGTAAGAACACTGTCAACAGGCTCCCATTGGTGCAGTAAACACCAACCATAAGGTTTCCTTTTGTTCCTCATTTTTACCCGTAAGCTCTCAACCTGTTCATCGCTGGTTTTCAGGCAGCTCTGTGCAGTCAATCCATTTTTTATACATAGAGGGCCCTCCCTTCTCTCCTTCATTGCCTGTTCCTTCTGAACAATTGTTGTGGTTTAAGCCCAGCCGGTAACTCAGAACCACACAGCCGCTCGCTCACTCCCCCCCTTATTCCTCTCCCTGCTCCTGGAGGGATGAGGAGGAGGATCAAAAGAATGTAACTCCCATGGGTTGAGATAAGAGTGGTTCATTAACTAAGGTATAATACAAAACCACTGCTGCTACCACCAATAATAATAATGATAAGGGAAATAACAAGAGGAGAGGATACAATTGCTCACCACCTGCTGACCAACACCCAGCCTGACCTGAGCAGCTATCTGGGCCTTCCTGGTAACTCCTCCATCCATGGAGGTCTCCTGGCCCTCCTGCTGCACTTTCTTCTAGTCGGGATGCAACACTCTTGAGCACGTAGCAGGTGATCCTTGAATACCGACCAGCAGTCTTGGGCCCCCCTGCCCTCTAGGACTGTATCCCATGAAACCTTACTAAGGAGGCTCCTGAAGAGGCCAAAGTCTGCTTTCTTGAAGTCCAGGGCAGTGAGCTTGCTGCACGCTCTTCTCACCGTCCTGAGGATCTCAAACTCAACCATCTCGTGATCACTAGAGCCAAGGCTGCCCTGGAGCGTCACATTTCCAACCAGTCCCTCCCTGTTGGTGAGCACAAGGTCCAGCATGGCACCTCTCCTCGTCGGCTCCTCTACTGCTTGAAAGAGGAAGTTGTCTTCCACACAATTGAGGAACCTCCTGGATTGCTTGTGCCGGGCCGTACCGTCCCTCCAACAGATGTCAGGATGGTTGAAGTCCCCCATGAGGACCAGGGCCTGCGAGCGTGAGGCTGCTCCTATCTGTCTGTAGAGCGCTTCATCCACAGAGTCCTCTTGATCAGGCGGCCTGTAACAGATCCCCACCGTAATGTCCCCTGTTGCTGTTTTCCCTTTGATCCTGACCCACAAACACTCTGTTACCTCATCACCCATCCCCAGACAGAGTTCCATACTCTCTAGCCTATCACTGACATAGATAGCAACGCCCCCTCCCCGTCTGCCTGGCCTGTCTTTTCTAAACAGCCTGTAACCTTCCATTCCGACATTCCGGTCATAGGAGCCATCCCACCATGTTTCTGTGATACCAATGACATCATATTCCCGTAGCCTTGCACACATCTCTAATTCCTCTTGCTTGTTCCCCATACTACAGGCGTTTGTATAGAGGCACCTTAGCCGAGCTCCAAATGAAGCCGACTCAATGGCTGGGGCAGCTGGAACATCTCTACATCGCTCCAAGCACTTATTACAGGTGCTGGCAACTGACCAGGAATGTTGGGATGGATCAATGCTCCCCTCCCCCAACACATCTAGTTTAAAGCTTTCCTGACCAGCCTGGCAAGCCTCCTACCAAAACAGCTCTTCCCCTTCTTTGTCAGACCAGCTCCACCAGCCTCCAGTAGATCTGGCCTCCCAAATGGAGCCCCATGTTCTAAATAGCCAAACCCCTGACTATGGCACCACCATTCTAACCATTTATTAACCTGCCAGACACGCCTAGCTTTTTTAAGGTCCTCCCCTTTGTCCTGGAGAATCGATGAAAAAACTATCTGAGCTCCAGAGCCCCTAACCACCTCTCCCAGGGCTCTGTAGTCCTTCTTAATGTCCTCCAGGCAACTGCTGTCTATATCTCTAGCACCCACATGGACCACTAGAAGGGGGTAATAGTCAGCAGGACTTACTAGAGCAGGCAGCCTCTCAGCAACATCCCTGATCCGAGCCCTCGGCAGGCAACACACCTCCCTCGAGACTGGATCAGGCCGGCAGATGAGCGCCTCTGTGCCTTTCAAAGTAGAGTCCCCTACTGCTATGACCCTCCTCTTTTTCCTGGAGGCACCAGTAGCGATCCTCTTTACTGGTGCATCAGCAGGGTGCTCATTAGGTGTGGTGGGTGCTTTCTCATTAGCCTCCTGCAGAACCGCGAAGCGGTTCTGGGTGGGGACATCAGATTTAGGAGGAAGCCCCTTGCCGTTAATTGTCCTCTTCCTCCTTTTTTTGTTAGTTTTTCTCATGACTAATTCCCAGCTTCCTGGGTTGCTGCCCTCCTTCTTTCCTATACGAGCAATGCTGGACGTTTGCAGCCCCTGTGCAGTTTGGGCCTGGAGCAAGCAGCCCAGCTTCCTCTCAGCTTCCCTGGCATCTTTTAGCTCTCCAACAGCCTCCCGCAGCTCAGCCATCTGCTGCAGGAGGACCTCCACCAGAGCGCACCGAGTGCAGCCCTGTCCATCGTGCACCCCCGCCTCACCTTACCCGGTCTCTCAGAGGATCCTTCTGTTGTAGGGTTGCTGCAGGTCGAAGAACAACAAGTGCCAATTGTGACCACAACAATGCACCACCAGCAATATCGCACCAACGGAGATTCCCTGATTTCCATCCATAAGCTGGTCCGTAGACTGGAGAGCCAAGGAGTGACCAGCAGGACCCGCTCACCCTTTAATAGCCCCATATGGCCAGTGCAAAAGTCTAATGGAGAGTGGAGACTAACAGTAGACCCTTCGTGCCCCACGTTGGGCGCCACAAAGAACTGTCGTGGTTCGAGCCCAGCCGGTAACTCGGAACCAAGCAGCCACTCGCTCATTCCCCCCCTTCTTCCTCCCCCCACTCCCGGAGGGATGGGGAGGAGAATCGGAAGAATGTAACTCCCACGGGTTGAGATAAGAGCAGTCCTGCAACTAAGGTATAATACAAAACCACTACTGCTACCACCAATGATAATAACGATAAGGGAAATAACAAGGGGAGAGGATACAATTGCTCACCACCCGCCGATCGATATCCAGCCCGACCCGAGCAGTGATCTCGGCCTTCCGGGTAACTCTCCCCATTTTATATACTGGGCATGACGTGCTGTGGTATGGAATACCCCTTTGGCCAGTTTGGGTCAGGTGTCCTGTCTCTGCTTCCTCCCAGCCTCTCCTCCTCCCTGGCAGAGCATGAGACTGAGAAAGTCCTTGGTTGGAGTAAACATTACTTAGCAACAACTAAAAACATCGGTGTTATCCGTGTTGTTCCCAGGCTGAAAGTTAAAAAACACAGCACTGCACCAGCTACTAAGAAAGAGAAAAGTGACTGCTATAGCTGAACCCAGGACAACTCCTGTGAGACTCCACGTGCTGTGTCCAGCTCTGGGGTTCCCAGTGCAAGAAAGACATAGACCTGGTAGAGCAGGTCCAGAGGAGGGCCACAAAAATGATCAGAGGGATGGAACAACTCTCCTATGAGGAAAGGCTGAGAGAGTTGGGGCTTTTTCAGCCTGGAGAAGAGAAAACTTTAGGTACACCTTACTGCGGCATTTCAGTATATAAAAGGGGCTTGTAAGAATAATGGAGACTTTTTACCAGGGCTTATAGTGACAGAACAGGGGACAGTGGTTTTAAACTGAAAGAGGGTAGATTTAAATTGGACATAAGGAAGAAATCCTTTACTATGAGGGTTGTGAGACACTGGGACAGGTTGCCCAGAGAAGTTGTGGATGCCCTGTCATTGGAAGTGTTCAAGGTCAGGTTGGATGGGGCTTTGAGCAAGCTGATCTAGTGAAAGGTTTTCCTGCCCATGGCAGGGGGTTAGACTAGATGATCTTTAAAGGTCTCTTTCAACCCAAACCATGCTATGATTCTATGATTCTTAGTGCCATTTCCCTGTAAAACTATGAGCTGTGGTAGTTAATAGTATTTAGAATCAGTCGTATGAAATATTTTATGCTCATAAAGTTATTCCAAGGCTGGATAACCTAGTAGGAAATGCAAATAAAGAGAGGCTTACAGCAAAAAGGTTACACTGATTGAGGATCCAGCCTTCTTATTTTTAAAATGTACTCTTTATATACATCTGACAACGGTAACATTTTAAAATATTTGTCAAGTTCTGAGGAACATAAAAGGCTTTATTAGGTAATAGTTACTGAACTATCCTTGAGCTCCATAGGAATTGATACTGGCTGCCAGCTGGCTCTGAAATAATTTTAATTTTATAGAATACTTTTAATTCCCAACTGCTCTACAAGGTCTAGTCCAAAGTCTACTTTTAGAGTCTTTAAAAAAAAAAAAAAAAAAAAAAAATAAATAAATAATATTCCTGTTTACATCCCCAGCATTATTAAATCTGTTTATGTGCAGTTACTTTTGAGGCAGCTGTTTATCTTTCTCAGGCAAATTGTTCAATAGAATAAAAGAAAGGACCACTACTTTAACGACTGGAAATTGCAAGAGGAATTAAAAGTTAGGAGTTAACCATCTCTCCTAAGCAAGGTATGAATTAATTCACTAAGTCAGACAATCAGTTTCAAGTGTTAACTAGCCAAGTAGCTTCTGCTAAATTTGTATCCCAATGATTGAATGTCCCATTGCCCATTGCTCTCAGAGTAGGGGTTTTTTAATGACAGAATGTCATAGTTTAAGCCCAGCTGGTAATTCAGAACCATGCAGCTGCTTGCTCACTCCCCCCCTTCTTCCCCCCCCCCTCCCAGAGGGATGGGGAGGAGAATCGAAAGAATGTAAACCCCATGGGGGGTTGAGATAAGAACAGTCCAATAACTAAAGTATAATATAAAACTACTACTACCACTAATAATGATAATGATAAGGGAAATAACAAGGGGAAAGAATATAAAACTAAAAAGGGAAGGAAAAAACCCAACAATAAACACAAGTGATGCAATTGCTTACCACCTGCCGACCGATACCCAGCCCGACCCGAGCAGCAATCAGGGCCTTCCAGGTGACTCCCCCCAGTTTATATACTTAGCCAGGCACAAAGCCTGCAGCAATGGCAATACCATATTTACTGGGCTACAAGGTTATGAAGTCTTTCAATGATGTGAGCATTAGCACTCTGGTACTTCAGCAATATATAAAATGCCTTTAAGGACATTCTAAAAGGATTTATAAAGAATTTTCAGTTTTAATTGTTTTACTGTATTGTTGATACTTTATTGCTGAAGATTGTATTACTATGATGGGGAAACTGATCCTGCAAAACTTTACTTCTTATACGAATCTTACTCCTTATGTGAAGGAGTCATGGGATGAAACCATGTATTAACAATGAAGCAGTAATCCAATTTGGATAGATACTAAGTTATCTCAGTTGGTGGATCCATTTCCCACTGCTAACAGCAGTGAAACAAGCATAAACAAGTTGTATAAATGTTTCTTTGTTTTTTTGATTCACTGTGTAGTCAGGAGAAGTGAATATTTGCTTATTTCACAACAAGACCAGTTTATCATCTAAGCCACCCAAAATAAGTGTTTTGTCATTTGGAAATGGAAGTTAATCCTTGAAGACTACTGCTGATTTATTTCCTCACACACTTCCCATGTTGGCAGAGGGTAGCACCACAGATTCGCTTTGATGTAAACAGGAGATTGCAAGGACACTCATGTTCCATGCTCCTTTTTTTTTTTTTTTTTTTTTTCTGGTCAGATTGTGGTGATTTACTTTCACTTTTTCTTGGCAAGGAGATAATTCATTGGTTGAAAACTCCTGCCGAGTACCTGAATCTACTGAAAAAACAACATTAATTTTGAGTGACTAGGTAAAACCGAAAAGCTCAGATTTTCCCAAGAGAAATGGACTTCTCAACAAGGTAATATTAACTAGTGTGTCACTCTATGTGAGATACTTGGTCAGCAGTACGGATAGTCTTACAGAATGGGTTCATGACAAATTCAGTCCATTCTGCCCTTCCTGTGGACTGAAGTCCCCATTCCATGAATTCTACCTAGCACTGTAGCATAACTAGGCTCATAGAATTCAGTCGTGCTACCAAAGACAGTAAATACAATTCATATAGGTGTTATTTAGACAGTCGGTATTCAAGCTCTAATCCTGCAAAGACATAAGTGTCATTAGAACTCTTTACTGTGGGAACATTCAATGGACCCCAAATTAGGCAGAGTTTTGAAATGGACATGCCACTGAAGTTTTTGCTTCTAATGAACTCCTCAAAGATGACCAGACAGTTTTAAACAAAACACAACAAAAATCTGGGGTTTATTAGAATATAAACTAAACTAGAATAATTGTTTCAAATACAGAAAACCCAAAAGGACTAAATAGAACACAACAAAATAAGAAAATTATTTATAAAGAACCCTCCCCTTGTCCACAGTGTCTTTTCAGGATGAGTCCTTGATTGCATCCTTGATTTCAGTCAACTGAATGGCTGATTTGCAACAGACTCTGGCCCATAGAAAGTCACATTTCTGTTCATTTGCTTCTTGTTCCCCCTCAGAAGTCTCTTTCACTGAAGGGTCTCAGTTTCTTTCTGTGAGTCTCCCCCCTCTTTGCCAACCCCACAGTGCTGTCCAGAAATGCTCCCCTCCCTAACCCAGCATGCCTGAGCTAGTACAGCATCATGCAGAGATAGTAGCTGAGGTCTTAAAGCACTATAGCCATGACAGTGCAATGCCATGCTCACACAGCTCTGTGTCTGGTGCTAGCCTATACAGCAGCAGCTCATGCGCCTCTGTCGTGGTTTAAGCCCAGGCGGTAACTCGGAACCACGCAGCCACTCGCTCACTCCCCCCCTTCTTCCTCCCCCCATTCCGGAAGGGATGGGGAGGAGAATCAAAAGAATGTAACTCCCACGGGTTGAGATAAGAGCAGTCCAGTAACTAAGGTATAATACAAAACCACTACTGCTACCACCAATAATAATAATGATAAGGGAAATAACAAGCGGAGAGGATACAATTGCTCACCACCCATCGACCCACACCCAGCCTGACCTGAGCAGCGATCTGGGCCTTCCAGGTAACTGCCCCCGGTTTACATACTGGGCATGACGTGCTGTGGTATGGAATACCCCTTTGGCTAGTTTGGGTCAGGTGTCCTGTCTCTGCTTCCTCCCAGCTTCCCCTCCTCCCTGGCAGAGCATGAGACTGAGAAAGTCCTTGGTTGGAATAAACATTACTTAGCAACAACTAAAACCATCGGTGTTATCAGTGCTGTTCCCAGGCTGAAAGTCAAAAACACAGCACTGCACCAGCTACTAAGGAGAAAAAATGACTGCTGTAGCTGAACCCAGGACAGCCTCTCAACCATTATGTTGAACATTTGGTTCTGCCCAGGGTTATATTTCATAGAAAGGATTGAAGTGTCCTTACCAACATGTACCTTGTAAGTAGTCCCACTAACTGAGGAAACCTGGTCTTTGCTGTACCAAGGCCTTGGGAGAACCAGTACTGGTGTTTCCATGCTAACTACCAGTAATGCTTTTAGTGAGCTGTCATGGTTTAAGCCCACAATGCTGATAACACATCAATCTTTTAGTTGTTGCTAAGTAATGCTTACCCCAATCAAGGACTTTTCAGTCTCTCATGCTCTGCCAGTGAGGAGGGGCACAAGAAGCTGGGAGGAAGCAGAGACAGGACACCTGACCCAAACTAGCTAAAGGGGTGTTCCATACCACAGCATGTCATGCTCAGTATATAAATTGGGGGGGAGTTAGCCAGAGGGGGCCGATCACTGCTCAGGACAGGCTGGGTGTCAGTCGGCAGGTGGTGAGCAATTGCATTGTGCATCACTGCTGTTTTCTGAATTTTCATTTCTCCTTTTTTGTTGTTCCCTATTATTATCAGTATTGTTATTGTTGGTATTATTTCTAAAATCATTATATTTTACTTAATTTCAATTATTAAACTGTTCTTATCTCAACCTGTGGGCTTTACCTTCTTCTGATTGTCCTCCCCATCCCACCCAGGGAGGAGGGAAGTGGGGGGGGGGAGTGAGTGAGATGCTGCTTGGTATTTAGTTGCCAGTTGGGTTTAAACCATGACAAACCCTTTTTCATAGAATCATAGATTCATAGAATCAACTAGGTTGGAAAAGAACTTTAAGATCATCAAGTCCAACCTTCACCCCAGGACTGCCGAGTCCATCACTAAACCATGTCACTAATGGCCTTGTCTACATGGTTTGTGAACACTTCCAGGGACGGTGACTCCACCACTTCCCTGGGAAGCCTGTTCCAATGCCTGACCACCCTTTCAGTGAAGAAGTTTTTCCTAATATCCAGTTTAAACCTCCCCTGATGCAGCTTGAGGCCATTACCTCTTGTCTTATCACTTGTTACTTGGAAGAAGAGACCAGCCACCTCCTCGTTTCATCGTCCTTTCAGGTATTTGTAGAGAGCAATAAGGTAGGGGGGAGCCTTCTCCAGACTAAACAACCCCAGTTCTCTCAGCCATTCTTCATAAGACATGTGCTCTAGGCACTTCACCAGATCTGCTGACCTTCTCTGAACCCACTCCAGCTACTCAATATCTCTTTTGAAGTGAGGGGCCCAGGACTGGACACAGTATTCGAGGTGTGGCCTCATCAGTGCCCAGTACAGGGGAATTATCACTTCCCTAGTCCTGCTGGCCATACTATTGCTGATACAGGCCAGGATGCTGTTGACCTTCTTGGCTACCTGGGCACACTGCTGGCTCATGTTCAGCAGCCGTCAATGAGCACCACCAGGTCCTTTTCAGCTGAGCAGCTTTCCAGCCACTCTTCTCCAAGCCTGGAGTGTTATATGGGGTTGATGTGGCCCAAGTGCAGGACCCAGCACTTTGCCTTGTTGAACCTCATACCATTGGCCACAGCCCATTGATTCAGCCTGTCCAGATCCCTCTGCAAAGCCTTCCTACAGAGACTGGAAGAAAAACCCAGTTAACCTGGACAGTGTTACCCCAGGGATTCAAAAACAGTCCCACTATCTTTGGAAATCAGTTGACAAAAGAACTTGAGACTTGGGAATCACCACCAGGTAATGGAACTTTGTTGCCATATGTTGATAATTTGCTAATAGCTACTGAAACTGAATGCAATGGACAATAAGCCTGTGAAATTTTCTGGGATTAAGTGGGTACCGAGTCTCCCAACAGAAAACTCAGTTGGTACAGTGGCAAGTGATGTACTTGGGATTTGAAATATCCGGATGACAACATGAACTTGGGACAGAAAGAAAAGAAGGCATCTGCTGAACAACTGAACCTGCAACAGTAAAAGAACCCAGAGCATTCCTTGGAATGACAGGTTGGTGAAGATTATGTATATATAATTATGGACTATTAGTAAAACCATTGTATGAGCTGTTGAAAAATAGCTCCTTCCAACTAAATTGGACAGGGGAAGCTAGAAAAGCCTTTGCACGATTGAAGAAAGAACTTATGAAGGCCCCTGCTCTGGGCCTCCCTGATGTTTCAAAACCATTTTGGTTATTTTCACATGAAAGACAAGGTATTGACTTAGGGGTCCTTGCTCAGCAACTGGGACCTGGACCAACAAAGGGCTGTGGCCTACTTCTCCAAGCAATTGGATGAAGTAAGTAAAGGTTGGCCTGGATGCTTGAGAGCTGTGGCAGCTGTTGTCCTAAACATACAGGAGGCTTGTAAGTAAGTTTACTATGGGTCAGAAAATGAATGTATTAGTGTCTCACACAGTCACGGCCATTCTGGAACAAAAGGGGAACCATTGGTTGTCACCTTCCAGATTCCTAAAATACCAGGCTGGAGCAGGATGATGTAAGTATTGTCACTACAAACATTGTCAACCCAGCCTCTTTTCTTAGCAGGTCTATGTTGGAACCTGTAGTCCATGACTGCTTAGAAACAATGGAAGCAGTCTATTCAAGCAGACTGGACATGAAAGAAGAACCACTTGAGAATGCCGAAGACACATGGTTTGCAGATGGGAGCAGCTTTGTGAAGCAAGGTGTACGTAAAGTGGGATATGTGGTAACTACCACCCACAGGGTAATTGAAGCCAAACCATTGCCTCCGGGGACCTCTGCCCAGAAGGCTGAGGTGATTGCTCTTATTTGAGCATTGGAATTGTCAAAAGGAAAAAGAATTAATATTTGGACAGATTCTAAATATGCATTCGGAGTGGTACATGCTCATGGAACTATTTGGAAAGAACGTGGACTGCTAACCACACAAGGGAAACAGATTAAGCATTCTAAAGAAATACTCCAACTACTGGAAGCTGTAAAATTACCAGAAAAGGTGGCCATCATGCATTGCCAGGGACATCAGAAAGGGAACACAGATCCAGAAATAGGAAATAGATTGGCTGATCAGACTGAAAAGCAAATTGCCGAAGATGATATACAGGCAGAGACTCTATCATTAATACCAGATGGGTGTATTTCTTTTCCAACTACAGTAAACTATTCAAAAGGACATCAAAAATTAATTCAGGATCTAAAAGCAAAATTGGATGATGTCTAAGTTAGCATATAGTGCAGATGGGAGGGTAATAGCGCCTCACAATTTGCTGTGGAAAATTGTTTTGGAAGAACATAACAAGACTCATTGGGGAGCAGAGGCATTATATCAAAATTTAAAAAAAAGAATAATAGGTTCAAATTTGTATACCACAGTAAAACAAGTTACTCAACAGTGTGAAAGTTGTTTGAAAAACAATCCTAATACTGCCAGTCGGGTACAAATTAGGACAATTGGGAAAGGAAATGTGCCAAGACAACATTGGCAGATTGATTTTTCTGAAATCCCTAGAAAAGGGGGGTATTGATAAATAATGATTGCAAAAGAATTCACAAGTATATTAAAAAGGGGGGATTGAGACAAAGAATTTAAACACTACATTCCAAATGCTGCTGAATCTTGTGAACCTTGACCAAAGAACATGATAAGGAACTTGTATAAGATAAATCGCTGTAGTTGTCATAGTGACCTTTGTACAATGCTAATCGTAAGCAGAGCAGGATGTTTAGGTTAAAGGTATCTAGAAATAACAGATGTTCAGGATGTGCTTTAGCTAAGTTGACTGATAAGTAAAGGAACAGGAAGAAATCATTTACCTATGTCAGCAGTGTTGCCAGATCTTAAAAGCAGGCGTAAGCATTTATCTACTGCGCATGCTTCAAAGACTGCCGGAACAAGAGTTCAAGGATAGGACAAGTGATGAAGATTGTTGGAAATAAAACGACCACCAAAGACCACCAGAGCGGCTGTAAAGCTTATAAAATGAACACTAGATGGCAGCAAAGATCGTGAAAGAACAGCCCCAGAATAGGCGTGCTTATGTTAATGACTTCCAAAAATTGTAATGAATATGCATTAATCTTGTAAATATAAGCAACGCAAGCGCAACCAGTCTCTGGGAGCACTTATGGAGGAGAATCCCCAGTGTGACCTAGCGCTGCAATAAAGAATGCCTGCTTAACAGTAGCTGAAAATTGCTGTTGAGTGAATTTCTTTGTTTCACTACTCTCCAGCAGATCAACACTCCCACCCAACTTGGTGTTGTCTGCAAATTTACTGAGGGTGCACTCAATCCCCTCATCCAGATCATCAGTAAAGATATTAAACAAGACTAGCCCCAGTACCAAGCCCTGGGGGACACCACTACTTACTGGTCACCAACTAGATGGGACACCATTCACTACTATGGGCCATCCAGCCAGTTTTTTACTCAGCAAAGAATACACCTATCCAGGCCATGAGCAGCCAGTTTATCCAGGAGAATGCTGTGGGAGACAGTGTCAAATGCTTTACTAAGCTCCAAATAGACAATCTACAGCCCTTCCCTCATCAACCAGGCTGGTCACCTTGTCATAGAAGGAGATCAGGTTGGTCAAGCAAGACCTGCTCTTCATAAACCTGTGCTGACTGGCCGTGACCCACCACCCCCACCACCACCACCCCCACCACCACCACCCCCCCATTTCCCTGCACATGCTGTGCGATTGTCCTCAGGTATTTGCCCCCAACATGGGGCTCAAAGGTTTGAGATAATGACAGATCTGACCAGAGCATGTCAAAACAAATTTGTTGTAAGCATTCATTGTATTGTTTTAATAGTCGTTGGTGACAATGTTACCTCATTCGTTCTCAGAGTTTATGCGTGTGTACTCACTGGTACGCTATGTAATACTGTTCTTGTCATATGTGCTCCCTGTGGTGATGTTTATCCGTGGGGCTTGGGCTAAGGTTATCATTTTATTGTACTTTGTAGTGCTGTTATGATATGATAGAATCGCTGGTGATGAGACTAATCTGGTATGTGCACTCACCTTTGTGTCTCGGGAGCCATCTGTTGGGAACTATTAACAATTACACCTTTGGCCTTTTCTCCTCAGAGAGCCAACCTGTAACAGAAACATCTTCCAACATCTTCCTACATCTTCCTTCCTTCCTTCCTTCCTTCCTTCCTTCCTTCCTTCCTTCCTTCCTTCCTTCCTTCCTTCCACTCCAGTGCCCGGCACTGTGGCTACTCAAACTCCAGCAACAAGGATTGCGGCTACTTCAACCCCAGCTACACGCACTATAGCTACTCAAATCCCAGTGGCAAGCACTGTGGCTACTGAAACCCCGGCAACAGGCACTGCAGCTACTTTCATCCCCATAACTAACACTGCAGCCACTCAAACTCCAGCAACAAGTATGGTGGCTATTCAAACATCAGCAACAGGCACTGCAGCTACTTTAATCCCTGTGACAAGTACTGCGACTACTCAAACCCCAAGAACAATCATGACTACTACTCAGACCCTGGCAATGGGTGATACAATTGAACCAGAGAACCAACCTGTGTTGGTATCAGTTGCCCCTATACACAAGACAAAATGGAAATGATAAACAACTCATTTAGTGAAGGAGGATGAAGCAAGGCCATCATCAGAACCAGAGGAGGAGGCAGAACAAGAGGTAACTTCTAGATCCCTGTCCTTGACTGAGCTGTGGAATATGCAAAAAAATTTCAGCTGTCATTCAGGTGAGCACATCATCACCTGGATGCTCTGATACTGGGACAATGAGGCCACCAGTTTCAAATTAGAGGGTAGGGAAGCCAAGCAGCTGGGATCACTTGCTAGGGAAGTGTGAGAGACTGAACTGAAATCACATTCCACCATCCATTGTCTTAAAGATTGGTGTGAAAGATGGGTGTGAGGAGCTGAGATAAGACTCCACTGTCCATTGTCTCAACGATTGCTGTCCATTGTCTCAAGGACTGATGACAGACATGCGCAGTTGAAGAGCTGGCTGCAAGACCAGCTAAATTGGATGCCCCTGATCAACCAGGAATGTGCAGTACATGACATTAAGAACAGAGGTACTTTCCCCCAACACATAATAAAAAGGGACAAAGGTAATCACCAGTGTGACTACCCACCACCCAAGACAAGACTAGGGAACCTCGGGATGCCACTGGATCCATGGTGGTGACTATCTCTCCGCACTATCTGTTCTGAATGCTTGCTTAATTTCTATCCTCTTTTCTGATCTATTCTATCACTATTAAATAATTATCTTTTTTATAATAATAATATTTTCATAATAATTAATTTTTATAATAAACTGACTGCAGTACTTGATCTCGTTTGTGTCTTAATTTCACTCCAGGGATCGCGAACAAAATATTTCCAATACTGGGTTTCATCCAGGAAGGGAGAATTGACAAGGTGATCACAAAAGAGAATCAAATTCTAAGCCTCTGGAGGTGGCTCTTGTTAGCTGTGAAAGAAAGGTATCCCTTCAAGGAAGATGATATATGTCACGCGGGCAAGCGGACCACAATAGAGAAAGGCCTTCAGTTCCCGAGTGAATTAGCCATTCTAGAGATGATTTATTGTAAGTTGGACACCAAGCAGTCACCCACAGATGCAGATGAAGTTGAATGTACATGACCCATGTGACGGAAATTTGTACAGAGTGTACCATCATCATATGCCAACTCATTGGTGACAATGAGCTAGAAGGAAGCAGCAGCACCAACAGTGGATGAAGCGAGTCATCAACTCCGGGAGTTTGAAGACAATCTTGCCCCCTCCATCATTTCAGCTGTGGCAAAACTGTCTTGGGAGTTCGAGCAATTTAGAGAAGATATACCCAACTCCCCACTTGTATGTGTTAGAAATCATAACGTTTGATTAACAGAAGTTTAATCAGGTTTCAATCAATATATATATAGAGTATTTAGACTTATTGATTTGGTTGATTTGTGTTTTGTTAAGTTTGTTACTAAGTCAGAGAAGTCTGGTAACTAGGATGTGGACATAGATGTATGAGACTATTCAAACGATATCCTTATAAGGTGATGGGTTGGTAGAAACAGTACTCTAGAGATTATTCAAGTAGAACTTTTAATTATGATAAGAAACGAAGTTGCATACCAGAACCAGTCAAGGAGAGATAGAAGAATACTGGCATAAGCACAATCATTGGGACTTGTCCAGGACTCTAAAAGGTGAAAAGGACACAGCGAGGAAGACGTCTTACTTCATCTGAGGAAGACTACTTACTTCATCCTGACAACCACCAGAAGGGGGCTGCGCAAGCGCAGAAACGACTGATGATGTAATCAGGAGATGAAGCAATTTGTAAATACATATGCATGGAAGATGTTGTAACCTGTTGAATATACATTAGATTGTGAAATCTCAATAGGATAAATTGCGAGCGCGTTGTGATGGTCTTTGGAACCAGATTTGGGTGCGTACCCCTGGTTCCCGGGGCCTCGAAATAAAGCACCACATATAACCTCCTTAGAGTGGTTATGTGTTCTTCTCTCAGCTAACATATCGACCCACATCTCAGCTATTAACAGTAAGCACCCTGTTCCTCAAGAGGGATATAGAAGATACGCACCACAGGGTACCCTGTGGTTTTATCTGTGGGACCATGGAGAGGACATGAAGAAGTGGGATGGAAAGCCTACCTCATTTCTGGAGGAATGGGTATGTGAATTGCAAGAAGTGGAGAATCTTATGATCGCTATTAGAGGGGTCCTGCCTCCAGCCAGGTGGAGGAGAGGGACAATCGGGTTTACTGGACTATGTGGATCAGATGGCCTGGCACATCAGTCCCAGAGAAGTATAAGGCTCTAGTAGATACCAGTGCACAGTGTACCCTGATGCCATCAAGGTATCAAGGGGTAGAACCAATTTTTATTTCAGGAGTGACAGGAGGATCCCAAGAGTTCACTGTACTGGAAGCTGAAATCAGCCTGACTGGGAGGAAGTGGCAAAAGCACCCCACTGTGACTGGTCCAGGGGCTCCATGCATCCTTGGCATAGACTATCTCAGGAGAGGGTACTTCAAGGACCCAAAAGGGTACTGATGGGCTTTTGGTATATCTGCCTTGGAGACAGAGGAAATAAAGCATCTGTCTACCTTGCTTGGTCTCTTCTTGTGGGGTTGATGAAGGTCGAAGAACAACATGTTTGAGATGGCTCACAAGCTGATTGTAACCCAGTATACACATCCTCAAGATACCCACAATGCCTATGATTGCCTGGGTTTCCTGTCTGTTAGCTGGTGGGGACATGGCTGTTATCATATTCATCACATTCATAGAGATGTAACAACACCCATCTTGCCATCTTCAGCCTGAAAACTGGATGTCTTGTGCTGATCCTTTGACTTTGCTTTGTTTAATGATGAAATCATTTTCAGAAGGATCTGGATTATCATTTTCCATTTTGTGAACACTTCCTCTACTTTGCAGCCCCACATTATGATGTCATTCATGTATTGCAGGTGTTGAGGGGCTTCACCCTGTTCCAGTGTGTTCTGGATCAGTCCATGGCAGATGGTAGGGCTGTGTTTCCACCCATGGGGCAGCCGATTCAAAGTGTACTGGATGCATCTCCAAGTGGAAGACACTTGGCTGCCTTTGACTCCAGACTGAAGTTCTAGCATGTCAAGTACAGCAACACTCAGTGGTGATGTGACCTCATTCAGGCCACGACAGTCTACTGTTAGTCTCCACTCTCCATTAGACTTTTGCACTGGCCATATGGGGCTATTAAAGGGTGAGCAGGTCCTGCTGATCACTCCTTGGCTCTCCAGTCGACGGATCAGCTTATGGATGGGAATCAGGGAGTCTCGGTTGGTGTGATATTGCCACCAGTGCACTGCTGTGGTAGTGATTGGCACTTGTTTTTTGGCCTTCAGCAACCCCACAACAGAAGGGTTAGCAATAGTATAGGAGTTAGTGATAGTGTATATTTGTTCCCAATATCCCCTTCCACATACATCTCAGTTCACTACCTGTTAACCAGGGAACAAAGAACTCATCTACATGAAGCAGATCAGCAGGCACTTCTTTATTATAGCGCTGGGTGCTAGGTGGCATTTCCACAAATCGAGCACACCCAATGCCGATTTCGTCATTACATTTATACACAAAAATCACAAGGTAGTACACTCCCAGTTACAATGATTGGTTACAGATTTGCATATAATTATAATATCTGCTGTGTCATTCTCTTCTGTTACTACGCTTGCGCGGAGGAAGGATCTTCACCTGGGCAAGGGTCTTCTTGACCTGTGGGTGTGGTTTTTAGGATTATAATGAAGGCAGTTCACTTGAGGACACCTTAAAAGTGAGTTTTGTTGCCAAGTTGGCCAGCTAGATATCTATCTTGCCAGGTTGTCAAATAACTCATCCTATATAGGATAGACCCTAGGTGCTCTGGTTATGGTCTAGAGAATAAGGACTAAGGCTAACATGATCCAAAGAATAGGGCCTTCAAGCAACGCAGCATTGGATTTGAAGCAGCACAGCAACCCATACATCATTGGTTAATAAATGCTAACATAATGCTAACATAAAGGCTAAGTTTTAAATCAAGATGTTCCTATAGCTAACTGTTTCACAAACACAAAATATAGAAAGATAGAGTAAAACTTAATCTGCAAGATTTCCCCCCTTTGAAAGTTTTGAAAATAATATCAATACTTTGATTCTAAGACCTAAATATATTTTTTTTATTACATGTTGGTGGGAGTCATTATATGTTAGTGTGAGTCTTCAGAATTTATTCTTGTTAATCTTGCTGTTTAGCCACTGCTTGGACGATCATTTGATTAAATGCAGTCAGCTGTTTATTTGCCTTTTTATATAGTAGTAGATCAAAATAATTGTTAAAAAGATTATCAACAAGACTAATGCAGTGCTAATCAGTGATTTTATCCATGAACTCAAATTCCATCCTAACCCCTTGAAGATTTTATCTATCCAACTATCCTATATGTCTTGTCGAAGTAGTTGAGTATTCTCTTCTACCTTTTCCAATAAGTCTAAGACACGCTCCACATCTTGAGTCACATTCATAATGTTGTCGTGGTTTAAGCCCAATCGGTAACACAGAATCACACAGCCGGTCGTTCATTCCCCCCACTTCTTCCCCCCACTCTGCTCCTAGGGGAATGGGGAGAAGAAATGAAAGAATGTAAATTCCACGGGCAGAAATAAGAACAGTCCAGTAACTAAGGTATAATACAAAATGACTACTACCACCACCATGAATGACAATAACGACAACCAAAATAACAAGGGGAGAGAATACAATAGCTCACCACCTGCTGACAAACACCCAGCTTGGCCCGAGCAGTGATCTGGGCCTTCCGGGTAACTCCCCCCAGTTTACATACTGGGCATGACATGCTGTGGTATGGAATACCCCTTTGGCTAGTTTGGGTCAGGTGTCCTGTCTCTGCTTCCTCCCGGCTTCCCCTCCTCCCTGGCAGAGCATGAGACTGAGAAAGTCCTTGGTTGGAATAAACATTACTTAGCAACAACCAAAAACAATGGTGTTATCAGCGTTGTTCCCAGGCTGAAAGTCAAAAACACAGCACTGCACCAGCTACTAAGAAGGAGAAAAAATGACTGCTGTAGCTGAACCCAGGACAGTCTCCAACCCTTATTCCATACCATTCATGTCATGCTTACATCCCACATTTCTCAATATACCATCGCTCTTGTCTCATATATATGAACACATATATATACTGATATATACATACAAACACACAAAGAGAGATATCATTCCTTAGTCCATGGACTAATCCCTATAAAGTTGCTGAATTCATCCAGTCCATGATGTCAGGCTCTATCGATTGTAACAGTCTTTCAGGGCAGGAGGGACGACGTATAGTGTTTGATTGTTGCCTGCTGATGACACCGCTGAACTCGTCTGGTCACTGCTGAGCTCGTCTGGTTTCCTCAAAACTCATTCTTTGCTGGGGTGATGATCGGATGGAAGTCAGGGTCAGTTGCTGGTGACCTGAAGACATATAGCTGGTTGGCTATAAAAATGTTATATAGCAGGCAACAGCATACAACTGAGTTCATTGGCTGTTTTCCCCCAAAATCAAATCCCCTTGAGGTACACATCGGACTTCCCCATCTTCCCGCATTACCCACCAAGTATATCCAGGTCCCTGAGCAAAAGCAACCCCACGAGTGGGTTTGCCTTTACCTGAAGCAGGAATAACCCAGACTGTCTTCCCCAGCAAATTCTTTATGTGCACCACAGGAACTTTATCCCCCTCTACAGTACGTAAAAGATCTGATTGGGCTGGGCCAGCCCTGTTGGCAGATCCCCTCGTGTTGACCAACCAGGTGGCTTTTGGTAAATGGGTATCCCAGCGTTTGAAAGTCCCACTACCCATTGCTCTCAGTGTAGTTTTTAACAGCCCACTGTACCATTCGATTTTCCCAGAGGCTGGTGCATGTTAGGGGATGTGATATACCCACTCAATGCCATGCTCTTTGGCCCAAGCGTCTATAAGGTTGTTCCAGAAATGAGTCCCATTGTCTGACTCAATTCTCTCTGGGGTGCCATGTAACCACAAGACTTGTTTCTAAAGGCCCAGGATAGTGTTCCAGGCAGTGGCATGGGGCACAGCATATTTTTCCAGCCATCCGGTAGTTGCCTCCACCATGGTAAACACATAGCGCTTGCTTTAGCGGGTTGGTGGGAGTGTGATATAGTCAATCTGCCAGGCCTCCCCATACTTGTACTTCAGCCATCGTCCTCCATACCAGAGAGGCTTTAATCGTTTGGCTTGCTTAATTGCAGCACGTTTCACATTCGTGAATAACCTGGGCAATAGTATCCATTGTTAAGTCCACCCCTCGATCACGAGCCCATCTATATGTTGCATCTCTGCCTTGATGGCCTGAGGTGTCATGGGCCCACAGGGCTAAAAATAATTCACCCTTATGTTGCCAATCTAAATCCACCTCAGCCACTTCAATCTTAGCAGCTTTATCCACTTGCTGGTTATTCTGATGTTCCTCAGCGGCCCAACTCTTGTGTACATGAGCATCTACGTGGCGTAGAGATAAAGTACTGGCCATTTTTCTCATTCAGCAATGTCCAAGGCCAGCTGGATGGCTTTCACCTCTGCAAACTGACTCAATTCACCCTCTCCTTCAGCAGTTTCTGCAACTTGTCTCAGGGGACTCCACACAGCTGCCTTCCATCTCTGATGCTTTCCCACAATACAGCAGGACCCATCAGTAAACAAGGCATATTGCTTCTCACTCTCTGACAGTTCATTATATGGTGGGGCCTCTTCAGCTCGCACCACCTCCTCCTCTGGTGACATCCCAAAATCCTTGCCCTCTGACCAGTCCATGCTGACTTCTAGATGACTTCTAGAAGTCTGGCACATGAAAAGCGATGAGGTGGTTGGTGCCTGACCAATTTGGTGGCCTTCTATGATGGAGCCACGGAACCGATGGACAGGGGCAGAGAAGTTGATGACATCTACCTGGACTTGTGCAAAGTGTTTGACACTGTCCCGCACGACATCCTTGTCTCTAAATTGGAGAGACATCAATTTGATAGATGGACCACTCGGTGGATAAAAAACTGGCTCGATGGCCGCACGCAAAGAGTTGTGGTCAACAGCTCTATGTCCAGGTGGAAAACTGCAACGAGTGGTGTCCCTCAGGGATCGGTGTTGGGACCTGTCCTGTTCAACATCTTTGTCGGCGACATGGAGAGTGGGATTGAGTGTGCCCTCAGCAAGTTTGCCGACGACACCAAGCTGTGTGGTTCAGTTGATACGCTGGAGGGAAGGGATGCCATCCAGAGGGACCTTGACACGCTTGTGAGGTGGGCCAGTGCCAACCTTATGAAGTTTAACCAAGCCAAGTGTAAGGACCTACACCTGGGTGGGGGCAATCCCAGGCACAGCTACAGGTTGGGTGGAGAAGAGATTCAGAGCAGCCCTGCAGAGAAGGACTTGGGGGTGTTGGTTGATGAGAACCTTAACATGAGCCAGCAGTGTGCGCTTGCAGCCCAGAAAGCCAACCATATCCTGAGCTGCATCAAAAGAAGCGTGACCAGCAGGTCAAAGGAGGTGATCCTGCCCCTCTACTCTGCTCTTGTGAGACCTCACTTGGAGTACTGGGTGCAGTTCTGGTGTCCTCAACATAAGAAGGACATGGAGCTGTTGGAGTGAGTCCAGAGGAGGGCCACGAGGATGATAAGAGGGCTAAAGCACCTCCCGTATGAAGAGAGGCTGAGAGAGTTGGGGCTGTTCAGCCTGGAGAAGAGAAGGCTGCATGGAGACCTCATAGCAGCCTTCCAGTATCTGAAGGGGGCCTACAAGGATGCTGGGGAGGGACTCTTCCTTAGGGACTGTAGTGGTAGGACAAGGGGTAATGGCTTCAAACTTAAACAGGGGAAGTTTAGATTAGATATCAGGAAGAAGTTCTTTACAGTGAGGGTGGTGAGGCACCGGAATGGGTTTCCCAGGGTGGTTGTGAATGCTCCATCCCTGGTAGTGTTCAAGAACAGGTTGGACAGAGCCTTGGGCGACATGGTTTAGTGTGAGATGTCCCTGCCCATGGCAGGGGTGTTGGAACTAGATGATCTTAAGGTCCTTTCCAACCCTAACTATTCTATGATTTTATGATTTCCTATTCGTGCTCGTTGCGTAATTTGTGCGGCCCACTTACTCCATGTAGCATTGGTTGCATGATGGGTAGAGGAGACCCTACCTTTGAACATCCAGCCCAGCTGTGCTTCAGTGCCAATCACTTCTGAAACAGCTCAGACCCCTTCACAGGCTGCCAATCTCTCTTTTTCAGTGGGAGTATAGCTGGCCTCAGATCCTTTGTATCCCCGGCTCCAAAAGCTGAGGGTTCCACCTCGAGTCTCACCTGGAGCTTTCTGCCAGAGGCTCCAGGTAGGACCATTCTCCCCGGCTGTGGTATAGAGCACATTTTTCACATCTTAGCCGTTCCAGACTGATCCAAGGGCTACTGCGTAAACTCTCATTTAATTTGTTCAAAGGCTTGTTGCTGCTCAGGGGCCCATTTGAAATCATTCTTCTTTCGGGTCATGTGATAGAGAGGGCTTACAATTAGACTGTAATTTGGGATGTGCATTCTCCAGAACCCCACAACACCTAAGAAAGCTTGTGTTTCTTTCTTGTTCGTTGGTGGAGACATTGCTGTTATTTTGTTGATCACATCTGTGGGGATCTGGTGACGTCCATCTTGCCATTTTATTCCCAAAAATTGAATCTCCTGTGCAGGTCCCTTGACCTTACTCCGTTTTATGGCAAAACCAGACTTCAGAATGATTTGGATTAGTTTCCTCCCTTTCTCAAAAACTTCTTCTGCTGTATCACCCCACACGATGATGTCATCAATGTATTGCAGGTGTTCTGGAGCTTGCCCCTGTTCCAGTGCAGTCTGGATCAATCCATGGCAGATGGTAGTTCTGCATTTCCACACCTGGGGCAGTCGGTTCCAAGTTTCCTGGACGCCCCTCCAAGTAGAAGTGAACTGTGGCCTGCACTCTGATGCCAAAGGAAATGAGAAAAAAGCATTGGCAGTATGAACTGTGCCATCCCACTTGGTTGCCTTTGACTCCAGTTCATAATGAAGTTCTAGCATGTCTGGTATGGCGGCACTCAGTGGTGATGTGACCTCATTCAGGCCACGATAGTCTACTGTTAGTCTCCACTCTCCATTAGACTTTTGCACTGGCCATATGGGGCTATTAAAGGGTCAGTGGTCCTGCCGATCACTCCCTGGTTCTCCAGTCTACGGATCAGCTTATGGATGGGAATGAGGGAGTCTCGGTTGGTAGGATATCGCTGCCAGTGCACTGTTGTGGTTGCGATTGGCACTTGTTCTTCGACCTTCAGCAATCCCTCAACAGAAGGATATTCTGAGAGACCAGGTGCATTCCCAGCATCCGACCTACAATAGGTCATCTCTGAAATTGCTAATTCCCTCAGGTACTGTATGCCTCTCTCTACTGTGGTCCACTTGTCTGAGCAACACGTATCATTGTCCTTGCAGGGAAACCTTTCCTTCACAGCTGCCAACAGCCACCTCCAAAGGCTGAGGGCTCTTTTCTCTTTCACAATTTCTCTGTCAATTCCCCCTTCAGTAGCAAGTGATCCCAGCTGCTTGGCTTTCCTACCTTCTAGTTCGTGACCGTCGGCCCCATTGTCCCAACACTGGAGCATTCAGGTGATGATGTGCTCACCTGGAAGATGGCTGCAATATTTTCGCATATTCCGCAGCTCAGTCAAGGACAGGGATTGAGAAGTTACCCCTTCTTCTTCCTTTTGATGATAGGGGCAACTGATATTGGCATGGATTTGTCCTGTGATTCAGCTGCAGTTTCTGTCGGCGGAGCTGGAGTGGCTGCAGTATCTGTCGGTAGTGTTGGAGTGGCTGCGTTGTCTTTCACTGGGGTTGGAGTGGCTGCCACGCTTGTTGCTGGGGTTGGGTTATCTGCTGTGCTTGGAGTTTGAGTAGCTGCATTGTCTGTTGCTTTGCCATCAGATCCAGAGACATCTTTTTCCCCTTGAGATAATTGGATAGTGTTGAGCAGGGCTCTGTAGGCATAGGCCAAGCCCCAGCACGTTGCAGCGAGTTGTCCCTCTCTGGTATTGCCAGGATGACAGCACACCTTGTCTAAGTGTTTTAGTAGTTTTTCCAGATGTTGCACTTGTTCAGTGGTGAAGTTCCTAAGCACTGGAGGGGCCCACTGGCCTAGATACTTGCCCATACTATCCCACACACCCTGCCACTCATGACTGTCCAGCTCGCAGAAGATCTTTTGGTGGTATTCTTAAATAGTCATTTAAACTTAGTCAAGACACGATCCTGACCCTACTTAGCTTCCAGGATTGGACAAGATGGGGTGTTCTCAGGGTGGTATGGTGGTAGGCAAAACACAAAGTGCATATCCTGCAACATGCTGGTTCCCAGCAAAAGGAGCAGGCAGGTTTCAAGGGCACTGAAAGGATATTCAAGATCTTTAACATTCCCAGAATCTTCTGTAAATAGCCTGGTGGGGGAGTGGAGGGTGCTAGGGTATGTCTCCTTCATAGGTCGACCCTCCGAGGGAAGGGAAAAAAAAGATGTGCAATTGTTAAAAATTCCCATTACATGCATCCGAAAGTAAAGAGGAGATGGCCATGCTGAGAACGCACGCCAGACCAGTTTCATGATCAGTGATTCTATTGTATCACAAGTCATTACCATGAAGTACAGCAAAATGAGAACCTTAGCCTAGGCCCCAAAGCTGATACACTAAAACAGCAAATACTGGCTGCAAGTATGGTATGACACACTGAAACTCTGAGCCCAAGTGCAACAAAACAGAGAGCAAATAAATCAACATTGTGACTATTAATCCAAAACAATGAATGTTTATCACAAGTACAATTAGACAAGCTCTGGTCAGATGTGTTGTTGTCTCAACTCTTTGTACCCTACGTTGGGTGTGAAAAAGGACTGTTTCGGTTTAAGCCCAGTGGGTAACTCAGAACCACGCAGCCGCTCGCTCACTCCCCTTCCTTCTTCCCCCTGCCCAGCTCCCAGGGGAATGGGGAGGAGAATCAAAAGAATGTAAATCCCATGGGTTGAGATAAGAACAGTCCAGTAACTAAGGTATAATACAAAACCGCTACTACCACCACCAATAAAAATAATGATAAGGGAAATAACAAGGGGAGACAATATAAAACTAAAAGGGAAAAGTAAAAAAAAGGAATAAACACAAGTGATGCACACTGCAATTGCTCACCACCTGCTACTAAAACTACTTCTACTACCATCAATAATAATAATGACAAGGGAAATAACAAGGGGAGAGAATACCTGCTCACCACCCGCCGACCGATACCCAGCCCGACCCGAGCAGTGATCTAGGCCTTCTGGGTAACTCCCCCCGGTTTATATACTGGGCATGACGTGCCGTGGTATGGAATACCCCTTTGGCTAGTTTGAGTCAGGTGTCCTGTCTCTGCTTCCTCCCGGCTTCTTCTACCCCTCCTCACTGGCAGAGCATGAGACTGAGAAGTCCTTTATCAGAGTAAGCATTACTTAGCAACAATTAAAAACATGTGTGTTATCAGCATTGTTCTCATACAAAAGTTGAAAACACAGCTCTGCACCAGCTAATAAGAAGGAGAAAAAGAACTATTACAGCCAAACAATGTGTATACAACAATGATCAATTTTATCTTTCAAGCATCCACAAACTCCATGCTCTTTAAGAGAAAATCCAATGCTATTCTATTTTCTAAGGTCATCCTTGAAGTTGCCTGTAATTGTAAATTCAAGTCCTTAAATCCTTTCCTGGTTGCATTTCCTAGCCTTTCTACTTGTCCTGTTAGTTGGTATATCCATTCCCTGTTCTTATATATTGCTAAAGGAGTCAGTAAAGACTCCAAAGCCCAACCTACTTTCATTCCAGTCGAAGGTTCATTCCATTCTTCATCTATTTCTGACCTCTTCACCCTTTCTCATTTTAAATGTTCTAATGCTCCTCTAAAAGGAGTTCTTTTCCAGATTGGACATAGAGTTGGCATGCCTAATGTTATTTGTCTTACTTTACCATCTAGAGGTAAATGAGTTGTCCAGGTCCCATCACTCATTGTCCACGCTACATGTTCTGGGCTCCAGAATGCAGATCTTTTGCAACTAAATATTGTTCCTCTTCTGGGTATGTATGTCTCAGTCAATTTGAGGTCATTCCTAAGGCCCCTACACAAACATCCATATTTTAAAGCAGCACCTAATGGAGGAGTAGCCTGGATCGCCACATCGGTGGTATTACAATTATATGTTTTCTCACACTTCCACCAATACACTAAGTTTTTCTTTTCTCGCTATGAACTACTACTCTTGTTTACATTTGGCCAGGTTGCAAGTCATTCCATCCCAAATAAAACACCAGGGTACATTAGCCATGTATTGAAATTGAGATAAAATGGCTATAGTCCAAACGGAATCCGTTTTGTATCTGACTTGTCTTATTACATTTCCATTCCGTGATCATTTGACTCACATTTTTCTTTCTTTGTTCATCATAGGAACACGATCCTACAGTTTTAAATCTCCTTATTTTGGTAAAAACATAATTTAACAATTTCTCACAGCCAGCCCAA